>NC_079191.1:241695747-241995747 GCF_029499605.1 Hyla sarda
TATCAAAAGGACGACGTGATGACGACGACAGAGAGCGACGGCGCAGGGCAGCTGCAGCAGAGGAGAGGCAAAATGACAGGCTGGAGCGTCAGGGCATGTAAGTATCATTCAGTGGTGCACATGGGGCACATTAAACAGCTATCCGGTTCTATCCAGCTATGTTCTCCAGGTTCCTCAACAGTGTCTGCTGAACACTCGCAACACCACCTCCCATGCCACTCTCCTCATCACTACTTGCCCGCGAAGCGGAGGAAGTGGCGGATGTCTCCTCCACTTCTTGGCTGTGCAGTAGCTGCTGACTGTCCTCTAGTAGATCATCCTCACTAAATAGTGGAGCTTAACCCACAGCATAAGATACTTCTGTGAGGGAAGGAACAGTAGAGGACAGAGGCAATGGGAGGACAGGGACTGCTCCCGGGGAATGCCAACTGAGGGTTATGTCTGAGGAACCCACCAACTGTTGAGCTGGGGGTGTCGGATGTCACTTGTGATGAAGTGGATGACTGTGTTAACCAATCGATGATGGCAGATGGGTTGCTGGTCGAGACACGACCGCTAACTGATACCGGAAGCTCAGGCCTCTCACTGCGACTCCTGCTGCCACTCGCCCCTATTCTGCTGCCAACTCTGCCTGATGAATTTAGGCCTCTGCCACTCCTCTATGCACATCCTGGCACTTCTCTGCCTGACATACTTGCCTATATGAGGGGAGTACAATACGCTCTAAACAGTATTTGTCTACAACACCAGCAGGTGTTTACTTTTGCCTGGCCTTTCACAGTATCTAGGCCCTTAAGACTTTAACAGGAACAAAATGGTACACCACTTTTGTGCTCTGCTCACCCTAACTTGCTGGCTACTATTAGCTTTTCACCAGTGCTGCAGCACACAGTCGCTGTGTACTACACCCAAAATTGCACTTTCTCTCTCACTTTTTCTCTTCCCTATCAGTGCTTCTAGGCTTGATTTGGGCTTGAGGGGAATCGCTGCTCTAAAAATGCTTTTCTGTGCAACACACTGCTCTCTGTCCCTCTTTCTCTGCAATAGAACGCTGATGTAACTGGGAGGTAATTCGCTGCTGTAAAAATGCTTTTCTGTGCAACACACACTGCTGTCTCTCTCTCTCTCTCTCTGTAATAGAACACTGATGGGACTGGCCGCAAGATGGCTGCCGATTATATAGGGCTTTGACATCACAGGGGTGTCTGGCTGCTGATAGGCTGCATGCTGCATGTGATTCAGGGTCATCCTGCCGACCCTTGTTCCCGCTTCCCAGGATTCCGTGCCCCATGTCCTTACATGTGGATCCGCCATTTTAGATGCCCCTGGAGCCTGGACCGCACTAAATCGAATTTAATACAGCGATTTGCGTGATCGAATCGCGGCAATATTCGCATTTGTTACGAAGCAAATTTTTCCTGAAATTTGTAATGAATTCGGATTAATCAGATTCGATTCGCTTATCCCTAGCCTCAGTCTTACACAAAGATTTTAGAATTTTTAGAACATATGTATTCAAAGCAAAGGCAAATCTTAAACAAAAAAAGAAACTAGCGGTAGACAGCAGAAACAGCCATTGTGGTCAGTAAATCACAGGTTACTAACACACAAAGTACCAGAATAAATGTTGACAGAAAATATCTAGTCAAAAATTGCATCACATTCTGAAGACTATATTGAAAAAGGTCCTATTTGCTTTGATGCCTGCCTAAAGAAGATTAGAATCATGGAAAAGCATGTATGTGTACACATCGTGTAATTTTTATTCATTCTATATGTATGTTACTTTATTTTGAGATAATCAGCAACTGATACAGGCGTTTAGGCATTTTTTACACAGTGAAATATTTGTGCAGATATATTATAAAAGAAAATCTCATTTCGCAGAAATTCACAGGTGGCAAAAATGTATTTGCAATGCACGTATTTAGGGACTTCGGGGAGTACTTGGTGAGAAAACATGTGGGTAACAATGTGATTTTTGACTCTGATGTATGGGACTTGTTCTGAGCAAAAACATCTGCTTCATGTAATAATGGATAGTCTATGGTAGTAAAAGGTTTAAGGGCAAATCACTTGTTATCACTGATCCACTATAAGGGTACATTCACACGTAACTGATCAACTATGGGTTGCCCGCAGCAGAAAATCTGTAGCGGATTTTGATACCATTGACTTCAAGGAGCAGGGCCGGTTTTAGACTAAGTGTGGACCTGGGCAAAATTAAATATGGGGTCTCCGAACTGCACGACCAAAGACTTTCCTGGTTTCCTCTGTTTTGTGATACAGAATACACAGCACTAGGTTACTGATCACGCACCATGTCAATATGACCTGAGATCCCAATGAGGGGAAAAGCATCTAAAGCCATAACACAAACGTATCAGGGTCCAAATCTAAGATCTATAGTAAATATTTTCTGTGTTTAAGAGAACGTTCACACGTTCATAACTAGCAGTAGGTTTCCACTGTGAGTTATTCTGCCATGCACTTGTTTGGGTACATGGACAGTCCGTAATAGTGGCAGGTTTGCAGACCCGTTAAAAGGAATGGTAGCGTAATCTGTACAGGTTTTTCTACAGTGGGAAACCGTCTGTTAGTTATGAGTGTGTGGATGTACCCTAAAGATGAACTTCAGTAAAAAAAAATGTATCCACTATGTCTGGGCTGCCAGAATAAAAATAATAAACTTCAACTTGGATATGGAATGGCTGTGGATATAGTGTTTCTGGATTTTGCTAAAGCATTTGGATGTCTACGAGGGATAGCATTCTATCCCTCGTAGACATCTGACAGGTAAGTTAAGGTCTTTGGGTTTGGAAATTTTAGTTTGTAACTGGATTGAACACTGGCTCATGGATCGTACCCAAAGAGTGGTGGTCAATGATTCGTACTCTGATTGGTCCCCGGTAATTAGTGGTGTACCCCAAGGTTCTGTACTGGGACCGCTGTTGTTTAATTTATTTATCAATGATATAGAGGATGGCATTAACAGCTCTGTTTCTATCTTTGCAGATGACACCAAGCTTTGTAGCACGGTACAGTCTATAGAGGATGTGCATAAGCGACAAGATGAATTGGATAGACTAAGTGTCTGGGCATCCACTTGGCAAATGAGATTCAATGTGGATAAATGTAAAGTTATGCATCTGGGTACTAATAACCTGCATGCATCGTATGTCTTAGGGGGGATTAAACTGGCAGAGTCACTGGTAGAGAAGGATCTGGGTGTACTTGTAGATCACAGACTACAAAATAGCATGCAATGTCAGGCTGCTGCTTCCAAAGCCGGCAGGATATTGTCATGTATCAAAAGAGGCATGGACTCAAGGGACAGGAACATAATACTCCCCCTTTATAAAGCATTGGTACGGCCTCACCTGGAATATGCTGTTCAGTTTTGGTCGCCTGTACATAAAAGGGACACTGTGAAGCTGGAAAGGGTGCAGAGACACGCGACTAAACTAATATGGGGCATGGAACATCTTAGCTATGAGGAGCGATTTAAGGAGTTACAATTGTTTAGTCTTGAGAAGAGACGTTTAAGGGGGGATATGATAAATGTATATAAGTATATTAATGGCCCATACAAAAAATATGGAGAAAAACTGTTCCAGGTTAAACCCCCCCAAAGGACGAGGGGGCACCCCCTCCGTCTGGAGAAGAAAAGGTTTAGTCTAAAGGGGCGACACACCTTCTTTACCATGAGAACTGTGAACTTATGGAACAGTCTACCTCAGGAACTGGTCACAGCAGGAAAAATTAACAGCTTTAAAACAGGATTAGATACATTCCTGGAACAAAATAACATTAATGCTTATGAAGAAATATAAAATCCCATCCCTTCCCCAATATCGCGCCACACCCCTACCCTTTAATTCCCTGGTTGAACTTGATGGACATATGTCTTTTTTCGACCGTACTAACTATGTAACTATGTAACTATGTAACTTACCTTTCACCGCTCCCCTGGTGCCACCAATATCGCAGTCCTGTCCTCTGGTCCTGGTCTTCTTCTGGCTTTTGGTGCCCAATTAAAATAGTGTATAATGTTAATGATCCCATGCAGTGAACGGTGTATATGTAAAAAGAAACAAACAACCTCAAATTGCTGCATTTATTTCAGAAAATAAAATAAAGTGATCAAAAAGTCACATATACGCAAAAGGGAAACCAATAAAAACTGCAGATAACAGGAGTCAGAAAAGGGCAATTTTACATACCGATTTTGTTAAAAAGTATGAGTTTCTTTTTAAAACCAGTAGAATATTAAAGCATGTAACCATGGGTATCCTTTTAATCATGTTGACCTACAAAATAAAGAAAATATGGACTTTTTAATGTAAAGTGTACTGCTTAAAAATTATACGCCTCAAAAGCTGCAAAAATCGTGGTATTCTTTTTAATTTCCCCACAAAATAATATTTTTTGGGGTTTGCTGTACATTTTATGGTAAAATTAGTGATGTTTGGTCACGCAAAAAAACAAGCCTCATATGGGTCTGTGGATGGAAATATAAGAGTTTTGACTCTCAGAAGATGAGGAGGAAAAAACAAAAATGCTAAAATAAAACCCGGCTGTGTCTTGAGTGGTTAAAATATTAAATCTGGGGTCCCGTCCCTACACTGAATCAATTGGATTTTCCGTCTGTGGTTGCTGCCAATTGGTGACATTGTTTGCTATATACTCTGCACTTTATTTATTGTTTAATATACGGTTATGTTACTTTACCATACATTGACATTGCTTAGGATGTATTTAGTGCAATGGTAGTAGACTTATTTGTTTCTATCATAATATATCAAGCGCCACAGTTAGTGTGTTACATATAGGGACAGGGCATTGGGGAGAGAGGGTTCATGGCCCCTCTCCCATGTTGAGTCATGCTCTGTTGAGCCTTTTAATTGATTTTAGCCCCTTTGTTTTGTGCCTTTTCATTATATTCTGTTACCAATAAAGATATACATTTTAATAATCAAACCATGAAGCTTTATTGTTGCACGAAATCAAAGTACAAATATATCAGTTTAGTATAACCAGTAACAGAGGCCACAACAGCCTTAACTCAAAATAATAATAAAGGAAAACAACAAAAAAGGAAAAAGAAAAAAGGAAAAAAGGGAAGGGAATGACAAAAATAAATCCATAGGTACTTCTACAGCATAAGGTAGATAATAATGACATAGGGTAATATTGAACTGCTATATATGAGCAAGATAAGGCTGAGCTCAAGTAAAACATTTCTGCATATTTAAATGAACATACATATACATAGCCAGACTCCAATAGCATAAGGCCATCTCACCCCCCAGGCCCCCCCACTCCCCCCCCCCTCAGATCAGTAAGTGGTGAGACAGTGACGGACTGGACAGTGGTTAGAATCGAGCCAGGGTTTCCACAACAGTTCGAATGCCTCCACCCCGTCCTCCCTGATAGCCATCAATTTCTCATTAAGCATTAACACATTAATTCGATCAATCACTCTAGAAAAATCCAGACTAGATTGCTTCCATTGGGAGGCTATATAAAACCTAGTCGCCATCATAATAAATTGGGTAAAGCGGAAAGTACGAAATTGCATTCTAGAAGGCTTATGTCCCAACAGACAGAACTCTGGAGTTCGAGGTACAGTACCCGGGATCAGAGATACAATAAGATCCAACACTCTCGTCCAGAGGCCCACCACCGTGGGGCATCCCCACCACACATGAAACATCGTACCCCTCTGGTTACAGCCTCTAAAACACAGTGGTGAGCACTCCGGAAAGACAGCGTGGAGTCTCGTGGGAACCATGTAAGTACGGTGTAGGACCTTCAAAGCCGTCTCTGCAATGGAAACCTGCCAGCTGCTCTTACTAAGTGTAGTGCAACAGTCCGACCATTGGTTTGATGTCAAAGTTATATGCAGATCCCCCTCCCACTCCTCCATAAATTTTAATTTCCCCTCGGGAGGTGGGCTGTTGAGGTGAGCATATAGTAATGAGAGGAGTCCAGATTCTGTAGGTCAATATAGAAGGAATGCCTCTAGAAAGGTGGGAGAAGTATAAGGGACCCTGTCTGTCAGTGTATGAAGAAAGGAGAGTATTTGAAGAGCCCTGAACGTCTCCCGATCAGGTAAACCTTTAGAGGACTGAAGGGAGGGGATGGTGTGTAAACTCCGGCCATCACGAAGGTCATGCAATCTCACCAGTTTGTTATCAATCCACCATTGAAAAGGGGAGCGATGTAGGCCAGGAAGGAAAGAGGGGTTAGAGAGGAAAGGGAGCAGAGGGGAGGAAGGAGATTGTAAAGAGAATTTAAAGCGAACCCGACGCCAGAGAGAGAGTGAGTACAGCGCAACTAATGCAGAACTCGGAACCCTAGTCCCAATAGGGCCAGTCGTCCACATCAAAGCCATATAGGAATAGGGTGTCAGAAGCCGATCCTCCAACCTCGTCCACCTAGGAGCCCCTCCTCCCGCAGCCACCTGTGTCAATTGAGCTATGCGTGCCGCATAATAGTATTTCAATAGATTGGGAACTGACAAGCCTCCCCTCTTTTTATTATAGTGCATCACCGTCCGGGCTATTCTATGCCTCTTATTGTTCCAGATGTAATCAAACATGTCTCGCTGCATGGCATCTAAATCTTTTCTATTCACTGGAATGGGCAGGGAGCGAAACAAGTATAATAATTTGGGCAGGGCCATCATTTTAATTACATTAATTCTACCAATCCATGAGATATATGGAAAATTCCATCTTGCTAAATCGGATCTAATTAATTTATAAATCGGGATATAATTCAATTTATAGAGGGTGTGTATAGATGTGGACAATTTCACTCCCAGATAGGAAAGACCCGAGGTGGCCACTGTGAAGTGAAAGGATTGATGAATCGAATGTTGGACCTCTAATGGAATACCGCAGTATAGAATTTCCGATTTGGTCACATTCACTTTAAGGCCAGAGGAAATGGCAAATCCTTCCAGGACCTTGAAGAGATTAGGCAAAGATATTAAGGGAATCGTCAATGTCAACAACAGGTCATCAGCAAACAAATTCAACTTATACACTGAGGACCCAATCGTCATCCCTCCAATATCAGGATTGTCCCGTATTGCCTGCGCCAAAGGTTCCATCGCTAAGGCAAAAAGAGCAGGCTACAGGGGACAACCCTGCCGAGTGCCTCTCCCAACTGTGATTGATTGAGGTGCAGTCGAGGGCAATTTCAGGTAAGCTGTCGGGTGGGAATAGAGATATTTGAGTATCAATATTAATGGGCCAGAGAAACCGAATTTCGACAGCACGGCGAACAAGTAAGGCCACGTCACACTGTCGAAAGCCTTCTCTATGTCAAGGGCTAACAGCGCCATAGGAGTTGAGTTCTCCCTTGCCCAGTGAATTTGGTCTACAACTTTCCTAATATTGTCTGGGGCCTGGCGACCCGGTATAAATCCAACCTGGTCTTGGTGAACCAGGCCAGACAAATAGGGATTAAGACGTTGGACCAGTATAGAGGTGAGTAATTTTGTGTCTACGTTCAACAACGATATTGGACGATAATTGGAGACATTAAGATGGTCACGGTTGGGTTTAGGTATAACTGTAATCATAGCGTCTAAGAACTCAGGAGGTAGGGACGTCTCAGAGCGCAGAGCATTAAAGAAGGTTAGTAAATGCGGGGCAAGGATTGCTACAAATTTCTTGTAATATGCAGCAGTAAGGCCGTCCGGCCCCGGGGACTTCCCTAATTTTAATCGTGCTATGGCATCCTGTACCTCCTCAAGTGTGAATGGTGAATTCAGAGTCTCTCTGGCTTCAGGTGTCAAAGAAGGTAAGTTCACAGAAGATAGGAAGGAGTTCACGGAAGAGGAGTCAGGAGAGGAGCCCGAGGGAGCAGCATACAAACTAGAGTAGAACTGATGAAATGCAGCGTAGATCTTGTCAGGATGAGAGGTTTTGAGACCAGGACGCAACTGTAGGCAGTGAACTCGATTAAATGATGCAGTTTTCTTCAACATCATGGCTAACAGGCGATCAGGCTTATTAGCGTATTTGTAGTAAGTGGCCTTAGTCCACCTAATTGCTTTCTCAACAGAAACTGACTTTAGTGCGTCCAGTCTCGTCCTGGTCTCTTTTAGTGAAGTGTATAAGGACTGAGAGGGGTTCTGTTGATGGGCATAGGTCAGCCTATTTAGTTTAGCCTCCAATGCTGCCCTCAGATGCGTACGATCCCTTTTAAGACCAGTAGCAATAGAAATAATACGACCTCGGATGTAAGGCTTATGAGCCATCCATATCCAAGCTGGTAATGCATCTGGGGTAGAATTCTGGCTAAAGTAAAGGGTGAGGTCAGACTCTAGCTGATCTCTCATTCGGGGCATGGTGAGTAAAGCTTCGTTCAAACGCCATCTGAATGGGCAGCGAAATGGTGATAGAAAGTCAATCATAGCATACACCATGTCGTGATCAGACCAGACAGATGGTACATGTTTAGCAAATAATAAGCTCGGCAATAGAATCACATTCAACAATATCCAGTCTATTCTGGTATAATGACTTTGAGCCGGAGAATAATACGAATATCCCCTAGTAGTCCCATTATGTTCACGCCAAGCATCAGTTAGACTAAGATTAACAAAGGATTGGCGTAATAAACGTTGTTGGCTGGCCGGCCTGCGGAGAGGAGCCACATTGGATCTGTCTAACCTCCCATCATATACCATGTTAAAATCACCAGCCCATACCAGTTGATCGTATTCTACCTTTTCAAGCATTCTACAAGCATCCAAGAAAAATTGCATAGGGGCATCGGTGGGTGCATACACATTAAATAAGCATAATTTTTTGTCATACAACGTTCCCAATATCAGCAAAAACCGCCCCTCGGGATCCGTCCGTACCTGATCCACTATAAATGGAAAGGAGTCACGTATCAAAATCATGACTCCCCTACATTTAGACGTGAACGAGGAGATGTAGAATCTACGGTATGACTTATGAAAAAATGAAGGACTGGAAGACTGAGTGATATGCATTTCCTGTATATAAATCAGGTCAGGTTGTGATTAAGTATAATCTAAAAAAGCTTTCTTACGTTTAAGTGGGGAGTTAAATCCCCGGACATTATGAGATATAACCTTAGCCATGGACAAGGCAGAAGATAGTTACGCTTGTTAAACATAACAATGGTATAGCATTGTAACCAACATCTAAAAAGGAGTCTGGCCGTATATTACCCCGCTTACACCCCATGTCCCGTAAGTCACGCAGGTGCGCACCTAAGAGGAAAACAAAAAACAGACAAACAGATATACATATATAGAACAAAACAAAACAAACAGAAGTCCAGATCCTAGGACCACCAGTGACTGTCTAGTAAGGCTCCTAAACCCCCCCATGGAGGGATGAGGCACACTGGCCCGACATGCAGCCTAGCCATAACCAAAACGAAATCGGAGACTGTCACGAGTAAAACATAGTCCTAGGCAAGTAGGAGGCAGTGTCCCTTCATGGCAGTCCTTAACTAATATACATTAAATGCAGTCCCCAAGCAAGGAGGCACCTTTCCAGGATAGGAAACATGAACGCAGATGGCCATCTAGTCACTCAAGTCATATAGGCGGCCGAGTGCCTTTCTGTTGTTTAGATGCACGGCCATCTTTGCCAACTGGGGTCCAGGCACGGGAAGCCCTGCTCGGGCGCTGCGGGAGAGGGGGTTGATCAACCAGGGGTATACGTGCCCGGGTGAGTACCTCTTGTGCCTCTGAGTATGTGCGGACAGTGTGAGAGTGCCCCTTTATCTGAAAAGACAGTGAGAAGGGGAAACCCCATCTATAACGGATCCCCTCCTTCTGGAGTGCCAGGGTGACAGGTCTAAAGTCCCGACGTCTTGCTAAGGTGGAGGGGGCCAAATCAGAATAGATATGTACCGTAGCAGGAACTCCCGGCAGGGCAGCGACATTCCTGGCAGCCTGTAAAATCATATCTCTCACCTCCGGGTAATGTAGTTTCAAGATGACGTCTCGGGGGAGATCCAGATTTTTGGGGCGTGAGAGCGCTCTGTGGATCCTGTCGAACCGCAGCATCTCTGGTTCCAGATGCGGGACCAGCTCGAAGAACAGGGAAGTGATGGTCTTAGTCAGGTCCGTCACTTCCTCCGGCAACCCTCTTATGCGCAGATTGGCACGGCGTGACCTGTTTTCTAAGTCCTCGAGTTTCAGCTCGAGGGCCTGAAGCTGCGATGAGTGATCCTCCAGCTCCTTCTTGTCGGCTTCCGCCGCCTCCGCCAAGTCATCCACTCGCGCCTCTGTATCCGCAACTCTCTGCCCCAATTCCTGCAGTAGAGAGGAGAGATCAGTCACGGCCTTGGTAAGTTCAGAGCGGAACATGCGCTGTATATTCTTAAACATGGATGCAGGCGTAAGGTCCCCAGGGTCCGGAGTCTCCTCCTCTGAGTGCTCCACAGGCGAGCTCGAGCGGGCCGCCGCCATCTTGGAACGCGAGCTGGTCCGGAATAAGTCGGGGATAGACTGCGATAAACGCTGAGTCAGGTGATGCTTTTTCTTCTGCTGCGACCGGGGCATATTCCCCAAGGCTTTAGTGGGGTCTCCGGGTCTGAGGAGCCGTTTTCCGGCGCTTAGAAAGGCTAGTAGGCCACAGTCAGCACGGAGCTAACATCAACACCATCCTCCTGCGTGAGCCGCGCGCATGCGCCTCCTAAAGATATACATTTTATATTATATGAGTATATAATTATTCTTGTGGTGTGCACTCTGTACAGTGTTCTTTTTCTTGGTTGTTGGAAAATATAAAATCATACCCCATTTCTAAGGTGTAACTATACACTGCTCCCTATGGCACCCTCATCCTTTCCCCTTACCTTCTACTCTTCTATGTTTGTTAAATCCATAGACAGCATACACAGACTTACTATGTATCTTCCAAGACTTGGGATGACTCTTATTGGCTTAGAGTCCTGATGACGTCCCCAAAGGTACTAGAAGATCCAAATTAAGTGTGCGTGCTGTCTATGGGCTATGTGCAGCCCAGACAGCTTTCAGGCTATATTCTCACTACTGTATTCAGAGACGGACTGGGAATAAAAACCAGCCCTGGAAATAATTGCAAACCAGCCCTACAGCCACTGACATCAAGGCACAGACGTATTCCTCTTTTTTTTTTCTTTTGTGGATAAATACAAATATATCTATATATCTATATATATACACACACTCTCTAAATCCTGTTTACTAAGACCAATATTACCACCAAACAACTAGTATACTGAGCAAGAGGATTGCAGCCAGGGACTGGAGTGGGATATTGGAGGCACCACGGGAGCGCTGGGGGTATGTAAAGTTTATTTCTTTTATACATAACATAGAATGGGCATGCTTCTAGAAAAACAAAACCCTTCATCTGGATAATCCCTGTAAGCCCCCTGTGCTCCATATACATGACACCAAGACTATTTAACACCTCCATGCCATGAGTAAATAACTCCACCATTCAGTGATTCAGGTAAAAACTACTATAGGAATACCAATATTGCCACCATACTGAGACCTGATACACATACAATATATCAATATCAGATAGCATATGGTGGCCTGTAGAGTCACCACAATCAGTGCTGGATAAATGAATATATTACTGATCAGACAAATTCAGACGCAGAATAATCTTCTCTGTTAGGATCTATTCACATGTACAGTATCCTGTGCATATTTGATGCACAGGATTTGAAAATGCAGATTTGAAGTATGTCGCCCAGCCTGAGGTGAGTGAATGTTTAGGGTCCCATCCGATATGAGGCCACCTCCGCATGGTGCATGGGGGGACACGTTTTGATCAAAAAGTGCGCTAAGAGTCTCCATTTTGTTGACCAAGTGTGCTGCTGCCATTTTCTTTTTTTTACATGTTTTGTACTTGCCACAGCAGCGTGCACCCATGTATTGGATTTAGGTGCTGGCTACATTTTAATTTTTTTTGTTTTTCCTGTGCAATTTGGGGGGAGTGGCTCCCTCTGTAGCCGTGCATCCCCTCCCCTATTTTCACAGGAGGTGGTTTTAGGTTGTTAGTAGATCCAGCATGTCGCCCAGCCTGAGGTGAGTGAATGTTAGGGTCCCATCTGATATGAGGCCACCTCCATGTGATGGATGGGGGGACACGTTTTGATCAAAAAGTGCGCTAAGAGCCTCCATTTTGTTGACCAAGGGTGCTGCTGCCATTTTCTTTTTTTTTTTTTAATGTTTTGTACTTGCCACAGCAGCTTGCACCCGTGTATTGGGTTTAGGTGCTGGCTACATTTTTTTTTTTGGTTTTTGCTGTGCAATTTGGGGGGAGTGGCTCCCTCTGTAGCCGTGCATCCCCTCCCCTATTTTCACAGGAGGTCGTTTTAGGTTGTTAGTAGATACAGCATGTCGCCCAGCCTGAGGTGAGTGAATGTTAGGGTCCCATCCAATATGAGGCCACCTCCATGTGATGGATGGGGGAACACGTTTTATCAAAATGTGCGCTAAGAGCCTCCATTTTGTTGACCAAGTGTGCTGGTGCCATTTTCTTTATTTTACATGTTTTGTACTTGCCACAACAGCGTGCACACGTGTATTGGGTTTTGGTGCTGGCTACATTTTTGTTTTTGTTTTGTTTTTGCTGTTCAGTTAGTTTACATTGAAATCTGCAGCATAAAATCTGCAGCTTCAAATTATGTGGATCAAATATGCACAGGATACATACTGATACTCCCTCAGGAGTTATTTTCTTTTCCCATCTTCTCATTCCACCCCAAACCGCCATGATGACTACAAAACCTACAAAACTACAAAAAATAAAATAAATAAATAAATAAATAATACATTTCCCCACTGCAATACAGCCAGGGAGCCTCTCTTTACCAGTGAGCACCCATAAAAGTCAGTCAGGGAACCTCTATACCAGAGAGCACCCATAAAAGTCAGACAGTAAGATTTCTCCTGGATGCCTTCAGCTGTATATTGCTATGCCGTTTAAGAAGAGGTTACCACTGTGTGTCTATAGGACCCATCTCCAGAGATGAGAACCAGCATAATGTAATTCTACGGCACTGGTTCTCATCACTGGAGATGGGTCCTATGGAGACACAGTGGTAACTTCTTCTTACACGGCACAGCGGTATACAGCTGAAAACATCTAGGATTAAAGCTTACCGTTAAAAAGAACTCTAGAGGTACAATATATTATACAACATAGGACTACAGCTCCCAGTGTGTCTGTGCCCCTCCCCCAGCCTTAACCCCTTAAGGACTGAGCCCTTTTTCGCAATTATGACCACCGTCACTTTACGAATTAATAACGCGAAAACACTTTTACCGAATATTCTGATTCTGAGATTGTTTTTTCGTGACATATTCTACTTTATTTTGGTGGTAAATTTTCGGCGTTAATTGCATCCTTTTTTGGTGAAAAATCCCAAAATTTCATGAAAATTTAGAAAATTTTGCATTTTTCTAACTTTGAAGCTCTCTAATTGTAAGGAAAATGGAACCTACCAATTAAATTTTATTTTTCTTCAAAAAAACAATATGTCCACTTTATGTTGGCATCATAAAATGGACATATTTTTGCTTTTTGAAAAAATAGAGGGCTTCAAAGTAGAGCAGCAATTTTCAAAAATGGCATGAAAATTGCTAAATCTGAAGGGACAGATGTTACAGAACTACAACTCCCAGCATGCCTGGGCAGTCAAGGCATGCTGAGAGTTGTAGTTTGGCAACATCTGGAGGGCTACTGTTTGGGCACCACTGTAACAGTGGTCTCCAAACTGTGACCCTCCAGATGTTGCAAAACTACAACTCCCAGCATGCCCAGACAGCCTTTGGCTGTCTGGGCATGCTGGGAGTAGCAGTTTGGCCGCCCTAGTGGTTTCCACAGTAAAGATCGATTTACTTTCACTTTCAATTCCCCCCCCCCCCCCACTGTCGATTCCCTACCTGATCAGGATCCTGCAGGCTCCAGCGAAGATCCCAGGTCCCCAGGCATCTTCTTCCCAGAGCCCCTCGACATCCAGGGGCGGGCAGAACGGGGGGTTGCCATGGCAACCCCCTGTCCTGCGCTGCCATTGGTCAGAACTCTGTTCTGAGTAATGGCAGGGGATAGGAGGAGATCGCAGCTTTGCAATCTCACTCCAATCCTTTAGGCTGATTGGGGCTGTTGCTGACAACTCCGATCAGCCCTATTTTCTGGGTGATCGGGTCACCAGAGACCCGATCAGCCCGGAATTGGAGAAAATCGCATGTCTGAATTGACATGCGATTTTCTCCGATCGCCGACATGGGGGGGTCTCAGGACCCCCCTGGGCGATGTGCCAGGGTGCCTGCTGAATGATTTCAGCAGGCATTCGGCTCCGGTCCCCAACCGGCTAGCGGTGGGGACCGGATTTCCCACGGGCTTATGGATACGCCCTCGCTCCTTAAGGACTCGGAATGCAGGGCGTATCCATACGCCCTGTGTCCTGAAGAGGTTAAAGGGATGTGGTGAGTAATTACATAGGCCACACAGATAGACCACTTTGGGAGTTGTAGTTTATATTGTACATTTACAGTCTGGCAAGCAACATTAACATAAGGCTCTGCTGTACTGTAGCTCATATTGGACTAATAGACTCAGCCTGATGCAGCAGGCTGCTGGGAGTAGTAGTACTAGAAGGGCTGTCAGTGTGTCCTCCCCTCCCCATAAGGACAATTTTCTTACATTTAATCACAGGCAGACAATGACCAGTACTTACATCCATCACTGTCACTGCCTGCAGTCTGGCTCATTGGTATAGGGGGAGGGGCAGTCCTCACACTTACTTCCTCCTCAGCGGTGCCTGTGTTAGCTGACAGGATGATAGCACTGGGTAACTTCTACAGAGCAGAGGGAAAAGAGTTGTTATCTCCCTCTTGCTCTGCAGGCTCTCCTCAGCACTCCTCTATTCTTCAGATCTCCCCACAGACTGCACAGGCTGGTTTAGACCTGCAGTCTATGAGACAGGGGGAACACGCTGGTTACCTCTGAGATCCAACACAGAGGGTGCAATGAAGAGATTACACCCTGCTTGCCTGTGTCGGACCTGTGATGTCATCAACATGCTCCTGCAGGTCTAAACCAGCCTGTGGCCATAGAGCATAGGGATGTAAGTGCGGCCATGGGTCCCCATTTTGTGCAAATCACGGCAAAATACAGTATTGTAGGTATGGATGTAAATATGTTCAGAGAGCCCTCTTTTGGATGGGGGCCCAGGGCAACTGCCCAGGTGGCCCCGCCCTAACGCCGGCCCTGTCAATGAGTCTGCAGAAAAATTGGCAGACTTGTGGATTTTCCATGGTCCCATTGAAGTAATTTGTATCAAAATCCTCTGCAGATTTTCCACTGCGGGCAACACACAGCGCATTAGTTACATGTGACCATACCCTAGGCCTTCCCAGAGCTAACACTGCAAGGACAGCAATAGAGAGGTGTTCAGTGCAGGACAGAGGTATGATCACCGATACGATACAATGAATAATGTATGGTCATTACCAATATACAGACAATAATGGATAGGCCTATATCTGCTTACACTTATACAGACAACGAAACTCTCACATTCACATACTCATCCCATAATTCATTGACTTATCATTTTCAGCATAGTTTTGGTCAACAACATTTTTTCAGTGACTAAAAGTAGATTAAAAAGAAAAGAAAAAAACACACAAAAACTTAGTGTTTATTTAGTAATGATGACTGAATTTATGATTCAAATCTATCAACATTTTAGTCAACTGATAAATGTTTGGTAGAAAAGGTTTGGGAAGAGATTCCATCAAAACTAATATTTTGTCTGTATTCAGTCTTTAACCCCTTAAGGACCGGGCCATTTTACACCTTAGGACCGGAGCGTTTTTTGCAATTCTGACCACTGTCACTTTAAACATTAATAACTCTGGAATGGTTTTAGTTATCATTCTGATTCTGAGATTGTTTTTTCGTGACATATTCTACTTTAACTTAGTGGTAACATTTTACGGTAACTTGCATCCTTTCATGGTGAAAAATCCCAAAATTTGATGAAAAAAATGAAAATTTTGCATTTTTCTAACTTTGAAGCTCTCTGCTTGTAAGGAAAATGGATATTCAAAATAAAAAAATATTTGGATCACATATACAATATGTCTACTTTATGTTTGCATCATAAAATTGACGTGTTTTTACTTTTGGAAGACACCAGAGGGCTTCAAAGTTCAGCAGTAATTTTCAAATTTTTCACAAAATTTTCAAACTCACTTTTTTTCAGTGACCAGTTCAGTTTTGAAGTGGATTTGAAGGGTCTTCATATTAGAAATACCCCACAAATGACCCCATTATAAAAACTACACCCCCCAAAGTATTCAAAATGACATTCAGTAAGTGTTTTAACCCTTTAGGTGTTTCACAGGAATAGCAGTAAAGTGAAGGAGAAAATTTAAAATCTTCATTTTTTACACTCGCATTTTCTTGCAGACCCAATTTTTGAATTTTTGCAAGGGGTAAAAGGAGAAATTTTTTACTGGTTTTTGTAGCCCAATTTCTTTTGAGTAAGCACATACCTCATATGTCTATGTAAAGTGTTCGGCTGGCGCAGTAGAGGGCTCAGAAGGAAAGGAGCGACAAGGGGATTTTGGAGAGAACATTTTTCTGAAATGGTTTTTGGGGGGCATGTTACCTTTAGGAAGCCCCTAGGGTGCCAGGACAGCAAAAAAAACCCACATGGCATTATATTTTGGAAACTAGACCCCTTGGGGAACGTAACAAGGGGTAAAGTGAACCTTAATACCCCACAGGGGTTTCACGACTTTTGCATATGTAAAATGCTTGTTTTCGCAAAAATGTAACATTTTTACAAAGGGTTAAAGCAGAAAATACCCCCCAAAATTTGAAGCCCAATTTCTCCCGATTCAGAAAACACCCCATATGGGGGTGAAAAGTGCTCTGCTGGCGCACTACAGGTCTCAGAAGAGGAGTAGTCACATTTGGCTTTTTGGAAGCAAATTTTGCTCTGGGGGCATGCTTCATTTAGGAAGCCCCTATTGTGCCAGAAAAGCAAAAAAAAACCACATGGCATTATATTTTTGAAACTAGACCCCTTGGGGAACATAACAAGGGGTAAAGTGAACTTAATACCCCACAGGGTTTTCACAACTTTTGCATATGTAAAAAAAAACTAAAAAATTTTACCTAAAATGCTTGTTTTTGCAAAAATTTTACATTTTTACAAAGGGTTAAAGCAGAAAATACCCCCCAAAATTTGAAGCCCAATTTCTCCCGATTCAGAAAACACCCCATATGGGGGTGAAAAGTGCTCTGCTGGCGCACTACAGGTCTCAGAAGAGGAGTAGTCACATTTGGCTTTTTGGAAGCAAATTTTGCTCTGGGGGCATGCCGCATTTAGGAAGCCCCTATGGTGCCAGAACAGCAAAAAAAAAAACCACATGGCATTATATTTTTGAAACTAGA
This sequence comes from Hyla sarda, assembly GCF_029499605.1. NCBI lineage: Eukaryota > Metazoa > Chordata > Amphibia > Anura > Hylidae > Hyla > Hyla sarda. The sequence goes on from NC_079191.1 coordinate 241,713,228, forward strand.
CCCCTTGGGGAACATAACAAGGGGTAAAGTGAACCTTAATACCCCACAGGGTTTTCACAACTTTTGCATATGTAAAGAAAAACTAAAAGATTTTACCTAAAATGCTTGTTTTTGCAAAAATTTTACATTTTTACAAAGGGTTAAAACAGAAAATACCCCCCAAAATTTGAAGCCCAATTTCTCCCGATTCAGAAAACACCCAATATGGGGGTGAAAAGTGCTCTGCTGGCGCACTACAGGTCTCAGAAGAGGAGTAGTCACATTTGGCTTTTTGGAAGCAAATTTTGCTCTGGGGGCATGCTTCATTTAGGAAGCCCCTATGGTGCCAGAACAGCAAAAAAAAACACATGGCATTATATTTTTGAAACTAGACCCCTTGGGGAACATAACAAGGGGTAAAGTGAACCTTAATACTCCACAGGGTTTTCACAACTTTTGCATATGTAAAAAAAAACTAAAAAATTTTACCTAAAATGCTTGTTTTTGCAAAAATTTTACATTTTTACAAAGGGTTAAAGCAGAAAATACCCCCCAAAATTTGAAGCCCAATTTCTCCCGATTCAGAAAACACCCCATATGGGGGTGAAAAGTGCTCTGCTGGCGCACTACAGGTCTCAGAAGAGGAGTAGTCACATTTGGCTTTTTGGAAGCAAATTTTGCTCTGGGGGCATGCTTCATTTAGGAAGCCCCTATTGTGCCAGAAAAGCAAAAAAAAACCACATGGCATTATATTTTTGAAACTAGACCCCTTGGGGAACATAACAAGGGGTAAAGTGAACTTAATACCCCACAGGATTTTCACAACTTTTGCATATGTATAAAAAAACTAAAAAATTTTACCTAAAATGCTCGTTTTTGCAAAAATTTTACATTTTTACAAAGGGTTAAAGCAGAAAATACCCCCCAAAATTTGAAGCCCAATTTCTCCCGATTCAGAAAACACCCCATATGGGGGTGAAAAGTGCTCTGCTGGCGCACTACAGGTCTCAGAAGAGGAGTAGTCACATTTGGCTTTTTGGAAGCAAATTTTGCTCTGGGGGCATGCCGCATTTAGGAAGCCCCTATGGTGCCAGAACAGCAAAAAAAAAAACCACATGGCATTATATTTTTGAAACTAGACCCCTTGGGGAACATAACAAGGGGTAAAGTGAACCTTAATACCCCACAGGGTTTTCACAACTTTTGCATATGTAAAGAAAAACTAAAAGATTTTACCTAAAATGCTTGTTTTTGCAAAAATTTTACATTTTTACAAAGGGTTAAAACAGAAAATACCCCCCAAAATTTGAAGCCCAATTTCTCCCGATTCAGAAAACACCCCATATGGGGGTGAAAAGTGCTCTGCTGGCGCACTACAGGTCTCAGAAGAGGAGTAGTCACATTTGGCTTTTTGGAAGCAAATTTTGCTCTGGGGGCATGCTTCATTTAGGAAGCCCCTATGGTGCCAGAACAGCAAAAAAAAACACATGGCATTATATTTTTGAAACTAGACCCCTTGGGGAACATAACAAGGGGTAAAGTGAACCTTAATACCCCACAGGGTTTTCACAACTTTTGCATATGTAAAAAAAAACTAAAAAATTTTACCTAAAATGCTTGTTTTTGCAAAAATTTTACATTTTTACAAAGGGTTAAAGCAGAAAATACCCCCCAAAATTTGAAGCCCAATTTCTCCCGATTCAGAAAACACCCCATATGGGGGTGAAAAGTGCTCTGCTGGCGCACTACAGGTCTCAGAAGAGGAGTAGTCACATTTGGCTTTTTGGAAGCAAATTTTGCTCTGGGGGCATGCCGCATTTAGGAAGCCCCTATGGTGCCAGAACAGCAAAAAAAAAAACACATGGCATACCATTTTGGAAACTAGACCCCTCGGGGAACGTAACAAGGGGTAAAGTGAACCTTAATACCCCACAGGGATTTCACGACTTTTGCATATATAAAAAATATATATATTTCCCATTTTTACAAACTTCCCATTTTTGCAAGGGTTAATAGTAGAAAAGACCCCCCAAAATTTGTAACCCCATCTCTTCTGAGTATGTAGGTACCCCATAAGTGGACGTCAAGTGCACTACGGACGAACTACAATGCTCAGAAGAGAAGGAGTCACATTTGCAAACTTTGCTGAAATGGGGGGGACATGTCGCATTTAGGAAGCCCCTATGGTGCAAGGACAGCAAAATACCCCCCACATGTCATACCATTTTGGAAACTAGACTCCTTGAGGAATGTAAAAAGGGGTAAAGTGAGCCTTAATACCCCAAAGGGGTTTTACAACTTTTGCATATGTAAAAAAAAAAAATCTTTTTTTTCACTAAAAGGTGTTTCCCCCCAAATTTTACATTTTTACAAGGGTTAATAGCAGAAAATACCCCCCAAAATTTGTAAATACATTTCTTTGGAGTAAGGACATACCTTAATTTTTGATGATTTTCGCTCCGCGGGTGCACACCAGGTCTTGGAGTAGGAGGTCAGTCAGGGGCCTTGAGCTTATTATAGCAGCCAGGATGTGGGACCCCCCCTCAAGGAGCGTTAATGGGTGGGGAGCACTGAGCCCTAAAATAGGGGAACACTATGGGGGACAACAGGCCGTAACTGGGGTAGACAGGTGAGGTACAGTGGCCCGTAATATGGGGTACAGTGGGCCAGAAAATAATATAATAATAAAATAGGATATGTTCCCAGAATGATGACCCAGAGCACAGCCAAAACTAAAAAAAATATGCCCGCCCCAAACCCTATGCTCTGAGCCATCATTCTGGGAATGTGAGGTGTGAGGCCGTCCCTAACCTGTTGCCTCAAATGCGCACCCGCTCAGGTGGAGAGAGAGCGCTGCGCATTTGAGGCAACATAAAAAGTCCCCGATGATAGTGACTCAGTGACCTATGACCCATTTTTGAAAAAACACCCCCAGAGGTCTTATCAGGTTTTTTTTTTTTCAAGTTTTTTGGGGCAATTTAGTGATTTATGGCGGTAAAATTTTGGAATGTACTCTGGACTTGGTACATTGGTCAAATTATGGAAAATTAAACTGAAAAGGGAAAATTTAGGGCTCCATGGAAGTGTGATACTCCCTGAAGCAGCCTATGCAGAGGCCCGGATTATCTGGGCAAGTGTCACACTGAATGGTGGTGTCCCTCCGTCTCCCCTTCCTGTAACACACTCTGCATTTTTTCTGGGATCGTCCCTTCTTTCCACTGGGGGGGGGGGGGGGACCTCACCTGGAAAGTGTTGGCCTGGGACGATCCTGGCGCCTATAACTCCAGACCCTTGGGAAGTCCGGCCTGATCTTTCCCGGTCAGCAAAGATCAGGAACCTTAGGACTTCTTCTTGGTACTGAAGGAATGTCCCCGTGTTGCCAGCGTACTGGGATAGTACAAAAGCGTTGTACATGGCAACCTGTACCATGTAGACCGCAACTTTTTTGTACCATGCCCGTGTTTTCCGCATGGCGTTGTATGGCTTGAGGACTTGATCTGAGAGATCAACTCCCCCCATATACCGATTGTAGTCCAGAATACAATCGGGCTTGAGGACCGGTCCCACGGTACCTCGCACAGGGACAGGGGTGCTGCCGTTCCCATGAATAGTGGTGAGTATAAGGACATCCCTCTTATCCTTATACTTCACCAACAACAGGTTATCATGGGTGAGGGCACGGGACTCACCCTTGGGGATAGGCGTCTTGACCAAATTTAGAGGGAGGCCTCTCTGGTTTTTCCGCACGGTCCCACAAGCGGACGTCGATCTGGCGGAAAGGGATGTGAAGAGAGGGATGCTGGTATAAAAGTTGTCCACGTACACGTGGTAACCCTTATCCAGCAATGGGTACATAAGGTCCCAAACGATTTTCCCGCTAACACCCAGAGTGGGGGAACAATCTGGGGGTTCAATACGGGAATCTCGTCCCTCATACACTCTAAACTTGAGAGTGTACCCGGAGGTACTCTCACAAAGTTTATAGAGCTTCACGCCATATCGCGCCCGCTTCGAGGGAATATACTGGTGGAAGATGAGTCTCCACTTAAAACTGATGAGAGACTCATCTACCGAGAGGTCCCTGAGCGGTACATAGGCCTCCAAAAATTTGGCCCCAAAGTGATCGATGACCGGTCTCACTTTGTAAAGCCGTTCATGGGCGGGATCACCTTGGGGCGGACATGCCTCATTATCTGCATAATGCAGGCATTTCCGAATGGCCTCATACCGGTTCCGTGTCATCGCCATACTGTAAAGCGGGGTCTGGTAGAGGACGTCCCCGCTCCAGTAATGACGAGCACTTGGTTTTTTGACCAGGCCCATATGCAGTGTGAGGCCCCAAAATGTCCTCATTTCCGCTGCATCAATGGCGCGCCATTCATTGGGCCCCGCCAAAAACGAATTGGGGTGGTGGGCAATGAACTGCTGGGCATACAAGTTCGTTTGCTCCACCATTAGATTGACCAGGCTGTCACTGAAACAAAACTTAAAAAAGTCCAGATCAGTGAACCCAGCCGTGTCAATCCGAATTCCTGAGTCGCCAACAAACTCAGGAACCCGTGGCTGATAATCCTCTGGGGGGCTCCAGACAGGGTCATCGGAAGGGGGCTCCGGTGCACTTGTCTGGGGGGCCGGACTCCTATTACGAGCGGCATTGCCACCCGTACTAGTGTCGGCCCCTGGGTCACTCTCATGGGGGGTGCGTGGCCTCGCCTGGCGGCGTCTCCGCCGCCGTACAGGGGACTCATCATCACTACTAGATGATGAGGAGGGTGATGAAGAACACAAAAATGTTGGATCTTCATCGTCCTCACTGGCAGATTCGGAGTCGGAGGCTAAAAAAGCGTAAGCCTCCACTGCCGAAAATGCCCGGCGGGCCATCGCCTTTATTGTACGGTGGGGGGGGGGGTGGGGAAGTATGTAGTGTGTGGTGCTTGGTGTACAAAGTGTAGAAAAGTAATAGAAAGAGAAAAAAAAAGCTGTGACAAAAAAAAAAAAGGGGTGGCAAACGCAGCTCCCTGAACCCCTAATAGGACCCTGGGTAACGGATCAAACCCTAATAGGACCCTGGGGGTCAGGGGGGGGGATTTTTTATTTTTATAAAAAAATAAAAATAAAAAAAGCCGCGCCGAAAAAAAAAGGGGTGGCACACGCAGCTCCCTGAACCCCTAATAGGACCAGGGGTCAGGGATCAGACCCTAATAGGACCCTGGGGGACCTATTAGGGGGTCAGGGGGGGAGGGGGGGTACTTTTTTTTTGACTTTTTTTTTAACTTTTATTTAACTTTTTAACTATTTATACTCCTACCTGTCCCTAAAATGATCTCACCCTATTCTAAGGCTCCTGAGGGGGCTCCGGAGCTCTGAGGGGGGATCAACGGTCCTCTTCCTGCTGCTGCACCCGCTGACTGAACCAAAACAGCGGGTCCAGCAGCGGGAAGGAGCCGTTAACCCCTCCTCTGCCCCTCTGCTATTGGCTGGACGATCGCCAGCCAATAGCAGCGTTGCTGGGGCGGTGACAGTATTGTCACTGCTCCCCAGCAACGGTAGGTGATTGGCGGTGTAATTGTACACCGCCGATCACCATTTATTTCCAGGTCATCGGGTCACAAGTGACCCGAATGACCTGAATCGTTGAAGATCGCTTGTGTGATTTCGCAAGCGATCTCCGGCGATCGCCGACATGCGGGGGTCCCGGGACCCCCCTCGGCATTTGCACGGGATGCCTGCTGAAAGATTTCAGCAGACATGCCGTTCCGATCTCTGCCCGGCGAGCGGCAGAGACCGGAAATACAACAGGACGTTCTCTAACGTCCTTGGGCATTAAAGCCCAGGTAGCGGGGACGTTAGAGAACGTCCTATGTCCTTAACAGATTAAATATTAATAACATAAGTAATAACAGATTAATAGCTATTTACTTTAGGAGAATATAATCAGTTTTGCTTATGTAAAAAGTTTTCTAGAATTTGTATAATGCTTTTATTAAACATGTTGTATTTTATTTGACTAAGTCTACTGTAGATATCGACTAAAATCTTACAGTAAACTAAAACAAGACACAAACTAAAACAATTCAAATTACTAAAGTATGACTAAAACTAAATCCAAATTTGCTGTCAAAATTAACACTGATCCCAACACCTAACAGAACATACACTTTTTCTTAGACTTCTGGTAAGTCCCACCCCTCGCTTCCAGACTTGTAAAGATATGTGACTTTATCTGTCTGATTTCTTTCACAGCAATCCTACTATTTAAGATATTATTTACATGGTGGTTTTGTCACTTGTTTTCCCCTTTTCAATTTTATACCATGCTTTTGTGTAAATCAGGGAGACATTTTTTTTGCAATCCATGTAAGCTTCAACACTGCAAAAGTGTGCATGACTGTTCAGGAGTGCAGGGCTAAAGGATAATATGCCGCCCCTTGCAAGTTTAGTAGAAAGCTGCCTGGTCATAATAACCCCCTAGATAGGCCACCTCTAAGTGATTTAGAAAAAAAAATGTTAATCTTTATTTACAGTATGTATAATACATTTAGATAAAGTTTTTTGTGGGCGTGGGTTATTTTAATGATTGCTAAGGCAGCTGTAAACAGGATACAGTCCAGTTAGTTCAGATTGTACTGGAAGGCCTAAACAGGTTGGCTTACCGTGGTGCCAACACTTAAGTTAAACTTTTACTCATGGTTTTGTGGAACAAAAGACTGAAGAAACTTCTGTAATGTGTCAGACCTAGAGCACTATCTCTGACCCTAAGATAATGAACAGATTAGTGAACACAGAGGAGTATTTGCTTAACTTTCTCCTCTTTTGGCTAGTAGATACTTCCTTTTTGGAACTGGAAACGTAAAGGATCATGGCCTCAAAGTGTGGACTTGAGACGATCACTGCCCATGCGGCACAGGTCATTCTCCGGTGTGATTGTTACTTGCAACTGGAACCCGTATTTTGACTCTCTTGAAGCAGGCTTTGACTTGAACAAGACATAGGGCACTGAGGAGGCTTGAACTTTTCCCAGGAGTTACACTCAATCCTCAGTCCTCTATGGAGACTGTGTGGGACTGGGGACCCTTTCTACAGCCCTTCTTGAAGTTTCCACATAAGAACTAGCTGGGGAACATGTAATGTTGCCAATAAATCACTCATCTGATACAAGGTATGCAAATACCTAACACTCTCAAAATACTTCAGTGTATGCTGTAATGCCACAAAAATCATGCAGGTCAACTCACAGTACCACATACTTTAAGCAGTTGTGGTGGCTCAGTATGGGATGGTGTGTCCCCATACATTTCTCCTGCCTTCTCTGGCAGAGTCCCTCCATGTCCCCAGGGCCCCCTTACAGTGTAACCCCTATTGTATATATGTTTGTATTACTAGTATACTGTTGCTTTAAATATTATACCATGTACTTGTTACCCAGGAGGCACTAGTGACCAGGTGACCCCCCCAGGTGACCTATGGGATCCTTGCTAAGCTCCCCTATATAACAAGGGGAGGGGCTGCAATCTCTCTCTTGGTGCTCTTAGCTCTTGTTCCTGAGGTCCAGTTCAATCAAGACGTCTCAGAGTGTGTCTGGAGCATTGGAGGCCTCAAGCCTAAAGTCTGCAGCCACAAAGTCAGCTCAAGTAAGCTGAAAGTCATCTTCATGTCAATTGCCAAGTCAGTCAAGTCAAGTCTTCTATATAGTCACCGTGGCCTGCACTAAAGTGTCTCTACATACTGCAAGTCCCAGCAAGCCTGCAAGGTCCCCCTGTGTCACTGGTCACCTCCTTGGGATATTGGGTTTACTGCATAGACTGTTTCATCTGTCTACCCTCAGTAAAGCTACCATTGTCCGTAACTTGGCATCAGTGTCTTCATTGCCCCTGTGCCTAGCCCAGGACCAGCAGTATTACCTTGAGGTGGTTAAGGCTAAACCACGCCCTGGCTTCACAACAAGGAGGGGTTAAGAACATCTACCCCCAGGGTTACAACATCTGCCATGCATTGCATCCCGATATACCACAACCTCCCCCCTAGTTTGAACTGTGTCCCCTGAGGGGGAGGAGAAGCAAAGACTGTTTTGCTGCTGTGGAGTATAAAGAGTCGGTACCTCTTCAGTGTTGCGAGGAGGAACCAGAGATCTGCCCTGTGGGAAGATTTTACTGGCGGGACCAAAACAGGAAGTTACCTGGGTGCAGCCATATTGGAGGTTCCAGCAGCTGCGTCCGGCTCTGCGGTCTACTACCCAGCATCCGCTGCAAGGGAACACTCTGCAAATACCTGCGAGCATCAGTATCCAGTCTCCAGTGCCGGTAACTAGCCTTATTAACCCACTAGTGCCCAACAGTATTACCGGGTACCTGCAAAATAGAGGGGAGCGCTCCCCAGAGTGCTCCCACCAGTAAAGAATAGGCCACAGCAGCACCTCAACCAGCATCTTAAAGTGATAGCGCACTCAATTCTTCTTAAAGTGACAGCGGGCTCAAAAAGTCTACAGGATGCTGACACCCAGCTCTCTGAATCAACCAGGCAACAGTGCCTCTTCATCTCCAGCAGCTGGATCATCTGCCGCCCCAGGTGCCGGAATGCTACCAGTCCTGCCTGCAGTCCACATCAACAACCTGGGTGATCCATGGGGAACCCTGTTCTTCCTACCTACAATGGAGAATCCTTCACCCTGAGGGATTTCAAGGAAAGGATCTAGTTTGCCTTTTACTCTTTCCCTCCTAATCAAGAGGTGCAATTGCTCACAGGACAACTACAGGGATCAGCACTAGAGGAAGTCCGCACCTGGCCAGCCTCCGAGAAGGCAACTGTAGTGCAGATCTTTGAAGGCCTGTACCAGGTATTTTAGTCACATTCACCATCAGAGGTACGTCTCCAGCTGTATGAAAGGTGACAAAAGCCAGGTGAGACTTTAAGAGCTTATGCCGTAGCCCTACAGAATGCCCTAGAGACTGTCCAAAAACTAGGTGGTATAACTCCTGAGCAGGGCAACAAGGTGTTAATGGTCAGATTTATTGATGGGGCTCATAATAAGTGGGACAAAGCCCAGTTGAGAATGTTAGCAGCCCAAAACCCTAATTTGTCCTTCATCCGCTTTTAAGAGACTGGCTATTCAAGTGATTGAGTCCAGGACTGAGTTAGAGGAAGTTTGTACCCCTGTCCAAGAGGGACTAGGGGCGGTAGTTAGGCCCATACCACCACCTTCACCGGCCCCCGCCCCACTATCATCTGCTTTGCCAGTCACCACAGCCTCTGACCTACAAAGTGTTAAGCAGCATATTAAACAGTTGACTAAGGCTGTGAAGGAGCTTGCCACGCGGGCCGCTCCACCTGACCATGAACAGCTCCCACATAGGAAACCTGTCCCTGTTCCTGCTCCCCGCAATTTCAACCCTTAGCCCAATAGGCCCTCGGGGACTCAAAGGCACTTTTGTACTTACTGCAATAAGCCAGTACATTGGAAGATGCAGTGTTGGGATTTAAACAGATTTCCCCTGAGGTCGCGGACCAGCCCTCAGAAAAACAGTCACCAGGTCCAAAACCCAAACTACCTAAGTCAGGATTCGCACTTTATATCGCCTCCTGCCCCTATGTAAAAATTATTGTAGAGGGTGTACAGTTGGAGGTGCTGATAGATACAGGGTCACAAGTGTCTACCATACCTAAAAATGTTTTCTATCAGCATTGGGATGCTAGTTTATTGTGTGAGCCTGATTATGTTGACTTTAGAGTAGTGGCAGGTAACGGGCAACCAATACCCAGACATGGATGCTGGGAGCCAACTATTCAGTTGGGAAAGCATGTACTTACCGGGCAGGGAGTGATTGTAACTAATGTGTCACATAAGGGGTCTGCAGAGTTTATAATGGGGATGAACATTATGAAAAACTGTTTTGCTGAAATAGTAGATTCCTTGCATGCCTCTCTCCCATACATGTCCCCTTCAGGCCAGTGGGCTGCGCAGCACCACTTGAAAGTTCCACAGGCTGAGCAGAAGTTTGCCAACAAGCAAGGTGAAATCTGCAGAGTGCAAATACAAGACATCGGGTTGGTGACCTTGCAATCCAACACAGAAACAATCATCCGGTTTCAGGCATATCCTGGAGTAAGAAACAAGGACTATCAAGCCCTGCTGGAGCCTATGCATCTGGAAGATCATCCTCTTGTCCCAGCTGCGAGAAGCCTTGTCACAGTTACCAATGGGAGAGTCCCAGTCCTGTTAGTCAATCTGTCTGATGCTGCTACTGCGTTACCCAAATACACCCCAGTCGCACAGCTGCATCTCATAGAGTCAAGGGATATCCTAACAGAACGCAAAGTGCCTCGACAGCGTGTGGCTCAAGTGGCTGAAGGATCCGGTACGAGTTCTCCTGAGCCCTGGTGGGCGCAACTCCAAGTAGGAGACAATACTACCCCAAGGGATCAAGTCAAGGGAGTCGTCAACATCAACAAAAGGTACCACAAGGCTTTAATTAAACACCCTACAACTTTGTACACTTTTCAACACGGAATCCTGACCGGCGACAGCCCACCTATTTAAGAAAGGCATCGTCCAGTCGTGCCAGGCATGTATCATACTGTTAAGAAAATGCTGGCTGACATGAAAGAGACGGACGTCATTCAAGAAAGTCAGAGTCCCTGGACGGCGCCCCCTGTCCTGGTAAAGAAAAAAAAGACGGAACTATCCGCTTTTGTGTTGACTACAGGAAGTTGAACTATTTCACACATAAAGACGCTTATCCTCTACCCAGAATTGAAGAGTCACTCACAGCCCTCGGGTCGGTTGCTTACTTCTCCACCCTGGACTTAACCAGCGGATATTGGCAGGTGCCTAGGGCCGTGGAGGACCGAGAGAAGACAGCCTTTGTGGCACCCATGGGACTGTTCGAGTTTAAAAATATACCGTTTAGGCTATGTAATGCCCCTGCTACACTCCAGCGTCTGATGGAACGGTGCCTGGGCCATCTGAATTTTCAAAGTGTCCTATTGTACCTGGTCATCGTGTATTCCAAGTCTTACCAAGAGCACCTTAGTCATCTGTCAGATGTCTTTCAAGTCCTGATCAAACATGGGTTGAAGATTAAGCCATCGAAGTGTCATTTGCTTAAACCCAAGGTCTACTACTTAGGTCATGTTGTCAGCGCTGAGGGAGTCCAGCCCAATCCTGAAAAGGTGGAGGTAGTCAAGAACTGGCCTACCCCACGCGAAGTGAAAGATGTCAGAAGCTTCCTGGGATTTGCTGGCTACTACCACCGCTTCATTCCTCACTTCACCCAGATTCCAGAACCCCTCACAGCTCTCCTGGGGCGTACGGCGAAGGAGAATTACAGTGGAAGACTACCTGTTGAATGGGCAAGAGCAAGAGACAGCATTCCGAGCTCTTAAACGTCTGCTGACAGAACCACCCATCCTGGCGTATCCAGACGTCAGCCATTCCGGCTATATACTGATGCCAGCTTTGATGGTCTGGGGGCTGTCCTGTCCCAAGTGCTAGTAGGGCAAGAGCATGTGATAGCCTATGCAGTCATGACCTGCGAGGAGCAGAAAAAACTATGCAAACTACAACTCCTTCAAGCTGGAACTTCTCGTCCTCGTATGTGCCATGACTGCAAAGTTTAAGGACTACTTAGCTGCCACGCCATTCACATTATGCTCTCACCATGGTGGATACTACTCTAAATGGGATGTCGTTGTACCCGTTAAAGACCTCACAGCCAAGACAGCGGCCCATGTTCTACTCTAATTGAGGGCAAACCCTTGGGTTTCCGGAGTCTGTCCTAACGGACCGTGGAACGGCCTTCGAGGCCCAACTCTTCCAAGAGCTGTGTCAATTTCATGCCTGCAAAAGACTACTGCTTACCACCCCCAGGGGAACGGGCTCTGTGAGCGCATCAATCAAGTCTTTATCTACATGTTGCGAGCAGCATCTGTGTCAAGACAGTGTCCCTGACTGTTGCCTGAATTGTTGGAGATTTATAACACGGACCGTGTGCACCCCTTTCTACCTGATGATGTGACGGCATGGGCAGCTGCCGAAGGACAAGTTTTGGCTTCAGGCCCCATTCAACAACTCCCCACAAGCCTCCATGGAGTGGGTCTCTGACCATCAAAGAATGATCCAAGAAAAAAAAGAGATTGTTGGCAAAAAGATGGGCGAGGCTCAACGAAGACAACAGCAAGATTATAACCGTCACGCCTCCGTCAACCCCTCCCGCTTGATGACAAAGTCTGACTGCGGAAGTTACCGAGAACTCATAAACTGGACTCTATCTGGGAGACGCAAAAAAACACTGTGATGGCCGTACCTTACCCAGACTCTGACATGTACGAGCTACAAAAACTTGGGTACGAGCCGCAAGTTTTCCATCGTAACAGAATCAAGCTATGTCTCAAGGAAGACCTACACATGCTCCCAGCATCTTCTTCACCAGCTGTCAGACCTGCCAGGGAGTATGTGCCGGGAGAGGGAATCCACCCATCCATGGATGTCCCTCTGTTCTCCCTAAGTCAACCTGTGGTCTTCTGTATCTCTCCAAACCCGGGACCGGTTCAACCAAACTTTAGTCGCCACACCAGTAGGCATTCCTGAATCCCAAGAGGTGGTGCTTCGTAGATCCCAACGGTCCACTCAAGGCCAAGTTCCAGCTTGGTATAAAGATTAAAATACCACATAAAGTCCTGTGCTACACATAGTCCACCGACACCACGTTAAGTCATGCACATATGTCTATAATCACATCAGGGCTGTAGAATTTACCATAGTACCAGTCCACAAAATGTTTAGAATGTTTAATGTCTAACATTTTCTTGTGTCCACGTGCCGAGGATTCTTTACTGGCCAGAAGGTATTCCTGTTAACCAACTGCGCACATACAAAAATAAGGTAACAAATGTCTAATGTTGTCTAGCAATGCATAGAGTTCTAGGGAGAAGTGTGTCCACCGAGGGACCCCAGTAGCCAAGGCATTGGGTAAAAAGCCTCTGGCAGCCCAATCTGTTCAAGTTGCATCTACTGTCATGTATAATGTATTAGAGTCATACCCTTAAAACAGTTATAGGGTTAACAAGTCTTCATTTAGTTCTGAGCGTGTATGGACATTTTATGCCACAAGGACTCTTTATATGCATCCAATTACTAATTTCAGACCTGGATATGGACGATGTTTGAAATGCCTCAGGAACTGTCTGTGGCCCCTGTCATCATTACGGTCCTCCGCCCTCCAGGACTGGGCATTGAGGGTGACTTCTTTAAAGAGGGGGCGTTTGTGGTGGCCCAGTACGGGAGGGTGTGTCCCCATACATTTCTGCTGCCCTGTCAGGCAGAGTCCCTCCATGTCCCCAGAGCCCCCCTTATAGTGTAACCCCTATTGTATATATGTTTGTATTATAAGTGTACTGTTGCTTTAAATATTATACCATGTGCTTGTTACCCAAGAGGCACTAGTGACCAGGTGACCCCCCAAGTTACCTATGGGACCTTTGCTAAGCTCCCCTATAAAAGCAGGTAGAGTAAATAGAGAAAAAGGGAGGGAATTGGATGGAGCGCTTCTGCTAGAAATGACGGGACTCAGAGCGCCACGGTAGCACAGGACGATATTTATTAAAAGATTTCGCACAACGCGTTTCAGCGCAGGCACGTGCCTTCCTCAGGTCCACAAAACAATCAATTAGGTGCGTCCTGGGGTTTGTGGCTGTGCTGTTAGTGGTGATGCCACTAACAGCACAGCCACAAACCCACGGACGCACCTACATGATTGTTTTGTGGAACTGAGGAAGGCACGTGCCTGCGCCGAAAAACACGTAGTCCAAAATCTTTTAATAAATATCGTCCTGTGATACCTTGGTGTCCTGAGTCCCGTCATTTCTAGCAGAAGCGCTCCATCCAATTCCCTCCCTTTTTCTCTAATTCTCTACCTTTACATTTCCGTACCCTTGTGGATATGGAAATAGGGAAAGTGAGCTGCACACTGCACGTACCCCACCCACCGCACAACCGTTACAAGGTCTCACTTGTTCTGTTGGACCACCCTAGTGGATCAGGTGTGACACCGAGAACGAGGTGATGGGTTCTGTCTGTTTTTTCCTACAAACAGCACACCAGAGAGCGCCCCTCTTTTTTATTTTTGCCTTTGCCCTAGAAAACCAGGGTAGTGGCTGCAATCTCTCTCTTGGAGCTCTTGGCTCTTGTTCCTGAGGTCCAGTTCAGTCAAGACAACTCAGAGTGTGTCCGGAGCATTGTAGGCCTCATGCCAAAAGTCTGCAGCCACAAAGTCAGCTCAAGTAAGCTCAAAGTCATCTTCATGTCAATTGTCAAGTCAGTCAAGTCTTCTATATAGTCACCATGGCCTACACTAAAGTGTCTTTACATACTGCAAGTCCCAGCAAGCCTGCATGGTCCCCTGTGTCACTGGTCACCTCTTTGGGATATTGGCTGTACTGCATAGCCTGTACCACCTGTCTACCCTCAGCAAAAGCTACCATTGTCTGTAACTTGGCATCAGTGTCTTCATTGCCCCCCATGCCTAGCCCAGGACCAGCTGTATTACCTTCGGGTGGTTAAAGCTAAACCACGCCATTGCGTCACGACAAGAAGGGATTAATAACATCTGCCTCCTAGGTTACAACATCTGCCCTGCATTGCACCCTGCTATACCACCCAGTTAGCAGAGGGTTTTTTCAGCCACACGATAACTTTACATATATTGAAGTTGAAAAAAGGCGACTCACATGTATTAAAATCCTAGCAACTCTATAAAAGAACAAGTTATTTCCGAATGGGGAATGTCGGAAAATATGTGACTCTTTACCAGAGTGGCTGGCAGGCTTAAATCATAGCACATTAAAAACTCTTAAAATATTGAATCATAGAAACTCAGATGTTCACTATACAGATTTTTCATGTGACGGAAGATTGTTAAAGGGGTACTCCGGCCCTAATACATCTTATCGTGACAATACTGCAGCCCTATGGTCGTCACACTACACATTTGGAGCCTCCAGGGCTGCAGAGAGCTCACAAAGATGGGTGCGCAGGGGATAAGATGTATTAGGGCCGGAGTACTCCTTTAATATTACCTTTAAAGGGGTACTCCGGCGCTTAGACATCTTATTCCCTATCCAAAGGATAGGGGATAAGATGCCTGATCACGGGGGTCCCGCCGCTGGAGACCCCCGTGATCTTGCACGCCGCACCCAATTTAAATTCAGTCCCCGGAGCGTGTTTGCTCCGGGTCTGATTACTGTCGATCACGGGGCCGGAGCATTGTGACATCAAGGCTCCGCCCCGTGTGATGTCACGCTCTGCCCCCCTCAATACAAGCCTATGGGAGGGGGAGTGACAGCTGTCACAACGCTCCGGCCGACAGTATCGACAGTAATCAGTGATCGACAGTAATCAGACCTGGAGCGAACACGCTCCGGGGACTGATTTTAAACGGGGTGCGGCGTGCAAGATCACGGGGCTCCCCAGCGGCGGGACCCCCACGATCAGGCATCTTAGATGTCTAACACCGGAGAACCCCTTTAATATGCTTGTCTATGATTTGCTATCTAATCTCCTGAGACAACTCTCTCTTTGGCTTTCTGTGGTCCATGTTCAATGTGGTACACACCATAGGGGGAGATTTATCAAAACCTGTGCAGAAGAAAAATTGCCCAGTTGCCCAGAACAACCAATCAGATTCCTTCTTTCATTTTAACAAGGCCTCTGCAAAATGAAAGAAGCAATCTGATTGGTTGCTATGGGCAACTTGTCCTCTGCACAGGTTTTGATAAATCTCCCCATGATACCAAACAGCACAGTGACTACTTTTAACCAAGTAAATAGGTGACTGACTGATTACAAGTTTGGAGACACCTGTGACCCATTAGTTAAACAGGTCCCTAGTTGTCAAATTATTTCCTATCTTTTCTAGGGGGACTATTATTGTTGTCCAGGTCAGTTTGATTATTTTTTTTATTTTATTTTTTCAAAATGATTCTGTTGAACCACAATTCAAAAGCAATTTCTGATTTCCATCTGTAAATTTTCCGTACATTTTATTCATTATTACTTTTGTAAGGTAAAATAATATTTTCTTACTTCAACAAAAGAGTATCAACAATTTTATCTATGTCTGTACATGGGAGACCAAAGTTTAGGTCCAGGAATGTTCATCTTTTTTAACTTCATCACAAATACAAAAATCACAGATATGAAACAAAACAATGCTTGTTACATAGCAGAGTTGGCTTCATGAAAAATAAAGGTGGAAGTTTTCCAAATCATGTAGAGTAAAAACCTGTAAAATCAATGTTGAGGAAAAAATTATGGACTTTAATATGTGAATCTAAAAATGCAAACTAGTCTGCTATTAAAGGAGTACTCAAACAATCTCTGGCCCGGGACCCTGGCATTCTGAACATTTATGGTCAGATAGTCTTCTTATATTTTTAAGAAAAGTTTTATATCCTGAGTTACCTTGTGGTAAATTTACCATAAATCTCAATAAGGCTAGGTTCACACTACCTTTAAGAGCCGCCCCGTTATAGACCCGTTATTATGCAATAACGGATTACAAAACTGTTCATAACGGATTACAACGGATGACAGATGTCTGTTATTTTAACGGATATTCTGCTAAAATAACAGACATGTTGCATCCGTTACCGTCAGTTATTTCATCCGTTAATAACCGTTATTTTCCGTTAAAATGAACCACTTTTTAACCCTGTCATTTCCCTATGGGACTTCCTGGTTGTAAGACTTTACTGAACATGCTCAGAAGCAATAATGGATCAGAACGAAATAGAAAATAACAGCACATAATGGATGCTATTTGTGGTCATCCGTCATCCATAAACTTCATTGTTCTTAAATTTATAACGGCCGTTATTCGTCCGTCATTTTTGACGAGGAAAAAATTAGTTCAAGCACCGTCATTTCTCCCGTCACGATAACGGGCGAAACCAATAACTGACAGTAACTGATGATAAAGGATGCAAAAAGAAACCCAATGAAATGGATGGGATCCTTTATGACCCATTATCAGGCGTTCAGGACGGGAGAGCATAATGGGCATAATTCAGAGGATATAAACGGTAGCATGAAAGAGCCCCCAAGTACCTTGCTAAAATATAACTTTTTTTAATTATATCACATCTGTATATGACACTGTTACTTTATCACTAAACAGCTTGCTAAGCTGTTGAAATGATACTATACCTCCCCATACATCTTTTACCACATACACAGCATCTTCAGGGGTTTGGGGGCAATGATCACTAAAGATGCCTCAGATTCAATGTACCTTTATCTTGTTTACATAATAAGTTAACATGATTGCTGGATTATTGATTGCTGTCAGTGTTAGTTCTTATGTCAGAGATGGCAACTAAATATTTTCTAGAAATGACTGTTCTACTTTTATCTACTTCATCCCTTCCATCTACTTCCATCTTATATCTTGGTACAGAGCTCTAGAAGTTTTGAAATCTAGAGTTAATGTCTTTAGAGGCTTATGTATGCGGTGGCATATAGCAACCTGTGAATAAAGACATGTGACATGTGAATAAAGACATGCTCATATCTGATAACTAACAACCTTTAAGGGGTTGCCTCTTGTCGGGGAAAACGCTTTACTAGAATCCCCCCCTTTTAAAATATAACCTTTATTGGTGTTTTAATAAAATTATACCCCACAAAAATGTTTAAAATTACAGCGGATTTGATATGGTGTGTAAACTGTTGTCTGTTATACACTTGTAAGGGGTGTAAGGGTCCAAATTGCGCTCCCCTTGACAAAGCTGATCCTTCAGCGAAACGTCGGGGAGGCTAGTAGTTGCTTGTTTTTAGATCAGCGGAGGATAATGACAGTATAGAGATTGGGTACCAATAGCTGACGTGGTGTTCTGGACAACCAGCACAAGATCATATAAGCACAATTTGGACCCTTACACCCCTTACAAGTGTATAACAGACAACAGTTTACACACCATATAAAATCCGTTGTAATTTTAAACGTTTTTGTGGGGTATAATTTTATTAAAACACCAATAAAGGTTATATTTTAAAAGGGGGGATTCTAGTAAAGGGTTTTCCCCGACAGGGGGCAACCCCTTAAAGGTTGTTACATATCAATTTGCCCTGAAACCTCCAGGGACACTTTTGTTGTATTTTCATATCTGATAAAGACATGTTTTTGTAAAGAACAATCGATTGATCGATTGATTTCAATGGACAGTACATAGTTTGTTTTTAGTTTATTTTTATACATTTTGTTGGGGGTTCTCAAAAGTTTCTAAATGGGAATAAATCCGAAATAAAGAAAAAGGAACAAATCTTACTATCATATTTCTCTGTGTCGGTTCCACTTCTTGCTAGCAAAAATACTAACTAAAATAAGCTTCAAAATGAGGACCAACTCCTGATCAAAATAAGTTGTGTGAACCCAACCTGAATGAGCTTCAGCTGTGTTTACCACAACAAATAGGGTCAAACCACCGATTCACCATATGAATACACCTTAAGGGTGCATTCACACCACGCTAATACGGTCACTGAATCTGGCAGGGAAAAGTCAAAACTGGATGCTACAGTATCCTCGTCGGGCCCGAATGAGTCAGATAGTGACTCTGTTCGGCTAATTTTTGCTCCGTATCCGGTTTTGTGGCCGGACTGAAAACCATGGTATGGTATTTATTTTTGGTGCAAACCTACTACAAGCAGGCATGCCAAGCAGAGTCAGGTGTAGCGAGAGCCGTTTCATGACCCTCCGGACGCTTCTTCTGACTACCAAAAGAGGCGCCAGGAGGTATGTGAAATGGCTGTCACTACACCTGTCTCTGTCTGTTTGCAGTCCCGGCATGTAGTTATTTTGCACCAAAAATAAAGGACCAATCAGGAGAAGTGAATGCCCCCCTCTTATATTCATGTCGCTATGTTGATGTGGTTATCTTTCTTACTGCATCAGACACCTGGGAATTCCCATTAGGATAGGAAGAATGCTCACACAATTTTTACGATCTTCATTTAGGCCAGATGCCTCTTTACATGTTTGTCTGCCTGGCAATTTATGTTCAGTTTGCATCTCTCTTATGATAATTGGATAGTAAATGAGTAGAACATGCGACTAATAATCCCCTAATTGGAATCTTTCATTAGAAATTGTAAACTGGACATGATTATGCATCCAAATAAAATGAATTATTAATGTTCACAATGAATGAGTAATGAATGAATAAAGTGGGCAATACAGCTGACTGTAGAGAGAATTTATAGTATCAGATGAAGTTTCAATGGGTGCATTGACTTTTCCTTTTTAATAAGTGGAATTCTTTTAAGCAGAACACATATCCCCTCATGGTCAAATGGCCCTTGGCACAAAAGAGAACAATTCAGAGTTGCCCTTAGTGACATCACTTATAATTTACAGCACAGACTCCTCTCAGCCCCTTTATAATAAGACACATATCTCTTTTTATTTACATTGCATAATTTTGTTGAACCATTGCCCAGCACATAGTGAATTCAGTGTTCTCCATGGCGACACCACATTACTGACTAAAAAAACTGATGTCATTGCTAAAACTTGTATTTTCATGAATGTCCAGAAACACAGATGTAAACAGCATTTCTGCAAACTAAAGACTTTGTTATAGCTTCCCATATATACCTTCTAAAGTTGTCTTGTATCTTGTATGCAGCAGAATATAGTTTCACCCTATAGTATCACCCACAATATAGTATCACCCACTTCCATACACAATGGAAAACTTTTACAAAAAGTGTAATTGTTCTTATAGTTTTCAGTTATCTATAAAAAAAGCAAAAAAACAAAACAAAAACAAAACAATAAACAGCACATGAAGCAAATGTGTCACAACTGCACATTAAGTCAGTAGGGGGTCTGAGGCAGAGGATATAAATAAAGAAAAGACATAGTACAGTTGTGCTCAAAGTCTGCATACCATTGGAGAGTTGGTAATAAATGAACAATTTTTAAAGAAAATGAGTGATCAACCAAAAAACACTTATTTTATTTTTTATGTGATTTTATGTTGTACTGTAAGTTATAACAGAATGGTACAATCATAAAACAAGCCATGGCAACAAATAAAAAATGAAGTGACCCCTTTTCAAAAGTCTGCATACCCTTAGTTCTTATCACTGTGTATTGCTCCTTTAGCATAAATAACAGTGTGCGATCTTTTGTAGTAGTTGTTTATTAGGCCCCAAATTCTTAAAATTTATATAGGTCACCATTCATCTTGGTAAAATGCCTCTAGGTCATGCAAAATCTTTGGTGGTCTTACATGAACTGCATGTTTGAGATCTCCTTAGAGTGGCTCTATGATATTAAAGTCAGGAGACTGGAGGGTCAACTTGGCCTTGTGTTACGGGTCATTGCTGTGCTGGAAAGCCCAATTATGTCCCATGCACAGCTTGATTCACCGTGCCTTTAGAGCTCACACCCCCCAAAACCATCAGTGAGCCACCACCATGCCATACAGTGTGGATGGGATTCTTTTCACAAAATTTCTTTTTGACCACTCTCCAAACGTTATGCTTATGGTTGTAACAATAAATATCTGTTTTAGTCTTGCTGTTTTGCAAAAAGCTGTGAGGCATGTCAAGGTGTTGTTGGGCATATTGTAATCAGACTTCTTTGTGGCATTGACGAAGTAAAGGATTTCTTGAAAGTTGACTTTCGCCCCCAGTTCCCTGCAGCTGTTCTTTCAACAGTTCCTGGTTCCTTCTGCTCACAGTTGTGTCATGGCCGGGGGTGGACAGGGAGAGTGAGCCCTAAGCTGTCCCTAGAAAGACTCTCCCTGCCTACTTGCCCATCCGCCCTAAACAGTGGATCGACAACTTGGAGCCGGTCCCTCCCTGCGCTAATGTGCAAAGGGCGTAAAGGTACACAAATAATACTGAACATAGTCGGGGATAGGCCAGAAACATAACGGAAAAACAACCAGATAAACCAGACAGGATATAAATATACAAACAGGGCAGGATATAGCGTACTAACATTCAGTTCAGAAACCGGAATGAAGATAAATGGCAGCTCACACTGCACAAATAACAAACTAGACTCCCCACTCCAAACATGGAGGGACATCAATACAAAAGATAAATAGACTACTAGCCAGCAGGCACACTCCACCGTACGATCAGGATACTGGCCTAGAAGGAAACAGAAATATAATACAAAGAACACTAGACTGAGAACGGATCATGATAGCAAACAGGAATATTACAAAACTAAACTCCATAGCATGGAGGAATACGGGTCAGGACTCTAAACAGGAATACTAAATACAGAGCACAGATACGGGCAAGACTCACAGTGTGAACACAGACTAAGATAAAACAAGGTACTAAAAGTCGACAAATGTACTTAAAACCAAGCAGACTAAAATCGATATCATAACAGAACTCAAACATGGTTAAAAGTCAGACAAACAGACAAATTAACACAATCATTGTCAGAATAAGAACTAATCAACAGACATAGAAAAGTTAAAACTAATAACATAGTCAGAGTAGATCTACTAACCAGCACAGAGTACAGGCAGAGCTCGGGTTTTAAAACCACACCCAAGCTGTCATTGGCTGAGAGCATTAACTCTTCCAACCCAAGGAAGAATTAGCACAGAACCTGTTCACACATAAAGACAATGGGCCTCATTTACTAAGATTGTCGGGTTTTTACTAGTGGGAAAAGTTGTTTCAGACTTGCAGGATTCTTCTCTATTTACTATTGGGAAAAGTCGGGAACATTTTCTGACCAGCTTTTTCTAGGTCGATTTTTCCAGCCATTTACCCACAGGATTTTCTGTGAATTCCATAGTAAATCGGTCGGGTTGCGAAACCACACCCCTTTTTGGTCGACCACGCCCCCTTCTGTGACATGCCACGCCCCCTTTTTCAGGCGCAGACTGTCGCACACTGTCGCACACTGGCGCAGACACGTCTCAGATATGTCTCAGGCAAAATAACCAGACAAAAACTGGTCGGTTTCAGCTTAGTAAATGAGGCCCAATGTCTGAACAGGACCTAAAACAGAAAAAAGCAAAAACACAAAAAAGGACATTACAGGTTTCTTACCACTTACAATAAAGTTTTATTCTTGCAGGCAATGCCATCTCAGCGGGTCACCACTGTGGCCATTAATTGGCAAAAGAGGCATTCTCTGCAGAAATGTAACACCATCAGAAATATTATTATTAAGATAGAGAGCAGCGGGGATCAGGAGTTGTTGGAATGGCAGTTGCAGGGGATGGGGGTTGGTGAGTATGGTTTGCTTTTATTTTGAAAGCATCCATATTCCAGTGTAAAACCATTTGTATGCCTTGAAAACCTTTTTAAAAGTCTACAGTGGGGATCAAAAGTTTGGGCACCCCAGGTAAAAATTTGTATTAATGTGCATAAAGAAGCCAAGGAAAGATGGAAAAATCTCAAAAAGGCATCAAATTACAGATTAGACATTCTTATAATATGTCAACAAAAGTTAGATTTTATTTCCATCATTTACACTTTCAAAATAACAGAAAAAAAATGGCATGTGCAAAAGCTTGGACACTCTGCAGAGTTAATATATTGTACCTTTGGCAAGTATCACAGCTTGTAAACGCTTTTTGTAGCAAGACAAGAGTCTTTCAATTCTTGTTTGAGGTATCTTTGCCCATTCTTCCTTACAAAAGTCTTCCAGTTCTTTGAGATTTCTGGGCTGTCTGTCACGCACTGCTCTTTTAAGGTCTATCCATAGATTTTTAATTATGTTGAGGTCAGGAGATTGTGAAGGCCATGGAAAAACCTTCAGTTTACGCCTCTTGATGTAATCCCCTGTGGATTTCGAGGTGTGTTGAGGATCATTATCCGTTTGTAGAAGTCATCCTCTCTTTAACTTCAGCTTTTTCACAGATGGTATCAAGTTAGCATCCAAAATTTGCTGAAATTTTATTGAATCCATTTTTCCTTCTACTCGTGAGATGTTCCCTGTGCCACTTTCTGCAATACAAACCCAAAGCATGATTGATCCACCCCCCATGCTTAACAGTTGTACAGAGGTTCTTTTCATTAAATTCTGTTACCCTTCTTCTCCAAACGTACCTTTGCTCATTCTGGCCAAAAAGTTCAATTTTAACTTCATCCGTCCAAAGATCTTGTTTTCAAAATGCATCAGGCTTGTCTATATGTTCATTTGCAAAGTTCAAACGCTGATTTTTGTGGTGAGGACGTATTTGTGTAAGTATCTCTTTATAGTGGAATAGTGTACCACAACTCCAGTGTCTGCCAGATCTTTCTGGAGGGATTGTGCAGTCAAACATGGGTTTTAAATTGTTTTTCTCACAACCCTGCGAGCTGTTCTGTCTGATATTTTTCTTGGTCTTCCAGATCTTGCTTTAACTTCCACTGTTCCTGATGACTGCCAATTCTTAATTACATTCCGAATAGAGGATATTGACATCTCAAAACATTTTGCTATCTTCTTATAGCCTTCTCCAGCTTTGTGAGTGTCAACTATTTTCAGTTTCAGATTTCTAGACAGCTTCTTAGAACCCATGGTGCTGATTGTTGAGGCAAGGTCAGATGAGGCTGGGCATTTAAAACCTTTGAGATTGACATCACCTGGTCTTCCCAGATGATGATTGAAAACAATCCATGACACTGGCAGGTCTCAGCTTTGCAAAGGGGGCAGTGCATGCTATAAATTCTTCAGGGTGCCCAAACTTTTGCAGACGCCATTTTTTTGTTTTCTGTTATTTTGAAAGTGTAAATGATGGAAATAAAATCTAACTTTTGTTAACATATTATAAGAATGTCTAATCTGTAATTTGATGCCTTTTTGACATTTTCCATCTTTCCTTGGCTTCTTCATGCACATGATACAAATTTTTACCTGGGGTGCCCAAACTTTTGATCCCCACTGTATAGTAGAATGTAAAGTGCACCTCATACAAACTGTATTTATTTGTTGTGTTTTTGTAGCTTGAAACAGTGTTTGAACAGTGAATTTTTTTTTAAATACAGCAAGCTCTAGGTAAACCATTTTTTGGGTGTTTGTACCATAGCCTTCACTATCTGACTTGAAATATAATAGACTAAACATATGTATAACATAGGATCCTACAGAAAAGAGCCTCAACTTTCCTTGGCTTATAGACACTAAGCATTTCTGTTTAAAAAATTTTTTCAAGCTAATTGGTCTCATATAATAAGAAAAATCTAGACTTCTGTTTGCATGGGAATGCAGTGATAGGGTGTGAAATGTTGCATAATTAAACCCAATGGAAATGAGTAATTTTATTGTTTTAACAACCATCCTCCAAACAATTTCCAGAAGTCAATAATGTGGCAGAATATGAACATTTGTCTAAATTGGCAGAAAAAAATGAACACAGGGTGATACAGCCATACAAATGTCTCACATAAATATATTTGTTGTTTCGTCATTTCCACCCTAAACCTTCTTTGCCAATGACTTTGCAGTAGGTACAGTGATGTAGTGTAGGTTGGCAGCACTTGGGGCAAGGCAAAGTATTTTGTGCCCTCCCTCTTCCCTAACCTGGTCAATAAATACAGTATATGCATCACCACTCACCAGGGGTGCACACAGGATTTTCTCAAGGGTTAGCATTTAAAAAAATCTAAATAAATACCTCTACTCCAGAATTACATCATACTACTGATGTGACTAAATAATAACATGATACTGTTATGAAATAAGAACCTCTATACACAGAGCAATATCACTAATAACACTCTCTATACAAAGGATAAATAACTGGGCCACACCATGACCACTACCATTACCCCACAAGCAATGAGAATGTCTTCAGATCCTTTCACTTTTTTTCACATTTTTACAATGAGCCCTTGTGCTAAAAGTTCAGGATTTCTGCACTCAATACCCCATAATAAAAATTTCTCATGGACATAAGTATTCAGACCCTTTGCTATGACATCGAAATTTTGTTCTGGGGGCCTCCTATTTCTCTTGATTATTTTTAGATGTTTCTGCACCTTGGAGTCTCATAGCTGACAATGCATGTCAGAGCAAAAAACAAGCCATGAGCAGGAAAGAACTGCATGTAGAGCTTTGGAAGAGTACAACAAGTTTCTGCTGCACCTAAAGTACCTAAAAGCACAATGGCCATCATAATTCTTAAGTTTGCTGCCCAACCAAAGTAATTGGAGTAGAAGGGCCTTGATAAGAGATGTGACCAAGAACCCAATGGTCATTCTGAGTTCCAAGGATCCTATGTGTAAAGGGGAAGAACTTCCAGAAGGGCAACCATTACTGCAGCACTCTTATCTGATCTAGTGGCCAGAAAGCCTTTACTGAGTAAAAGACACATGAAAGCCTACCTGGAATTTGCAAATAAAAAGTACCTAAAGCACTCTAGATTCACTGGTCTGATAAAAAACCAAGGTTAAAGGGGTACTCCGCCCCTAGACATCTTATTCCCTTTCAGAAGGATAGGGGATAAAATGTCTGATCGCGGGGGTCCTGGGGGCCCCTGTGATCTCGGCTGCAGTACTCCAGACATCTGGTGCACTGAGCGAACTTCGCTCCGTGCCGGATGACTGGCGATGGGGGCGGAGGCTCGTGACGTCACAGCCACGCCCCCTCAATGCAGGTCTATGTAATGGGGTGTGACAGCCATCATGCCACCCTCCCAAAGACTTGCATTCAGGGGGCATGGCCATGACGTCACAAGCGGGGCGCGGCGGTGATGTCTCGAGCCTCTGGTGCTGCCCCTGACACTCTAAACGAACGTCGGGTGCAGCAAGGAGATTGCGGGAAACCCCGCAATCAGACATATTATCCCCTATCCTTTCGATAGGGGATAAGATGTCTAGGGGTGGAGTACCCCTTTAACCCCTTAAGTACCCAGCCCATTTTCACATTAAGGACCCGGCCATATTTTGCACATCTGACCACTGTCACTTTAAGCATTAATAACTCTGGGATGCTTTTACCTTTCATTCTGATTCAGAGACTTTTTTTTCGTGACATATTCTACTTTATGTTAGTGGTAAAATTTAGTCGATATGTGCATCATTTCTTGGTGAAACATTCCAAAATTTGATGAAAGAATTGAAAATGTTGCATTTTTTTTTACTTTGAAGCTCTCTGCTTATAAGGAAAATGGATATTCCAAATAAATTATATATTGATTCACATATACAGTATGTCTACTTTATGTTTGCATCATAAAATTGACGTGTTTTCACTTTTGGAAGACATCAGAGGGCTTCAAAGTTCAGCAGCAATTTTGCAATTTTTCTCAAAATTAAAAAATCTAATTTTTTCAGGGCCCAGTTCAGTTTTGAAGTGGATTTGAAGGCCTTTATATTAGAAATACCGAAAAAATGACCCCATTATAAAAACTGCACCCCTCAAAGTATTCATAATGACATTCAAAAAGTTTTTTTTAACCCCTTACGTGTTTCAGAGGAATAGCAACAAATTGAATGAGAAAATAAAAAATTTCATTTTATACACTCGTATGTTATTGTAGATCCAGTTTTTGAATTTTTACAAGGGGTAAAAGGAGAGAAATCTTCCTAAAATTTGTAACCCAATTTCTCTCCAGTAAGAAAATACCTCATATGTGTATGTCAAGTGCTCTGTGGGTGCACTAGAGGGCTCAGAAGGGAAGGAGCGACAGTGGGCTTTTTGTTAAAGTTGGATGAGTAAATTATTATTTTTTTTTACACTAAAATGCAGTTTCCCCCCAAATTACATGAATTATTACAAGGGGTAATAGGAGAAAATGCCCCCCAAAATTTTTAACCCCATCTCTTCTGAGTATGGAAATACCCCATGTGTGGACATCAAGTGCACAGCGGGCGCACTACAATGCTCAGAAGAGAAGGAGTCACATTTGCAAATTTTGCTGAAATGGGGGGCATGTCGCATTTAGGAAGCCCCTATGGTGCCAGAACAGAAAAAAATCCCCCACATGGAATACTATTATGGAAACTACACCCCTCAAGGAACGTAACAATGGGTACAGTGAGCCTTAACACCGCACAGGTGTTTCACGATTTTTTTGTTAAAATTGGATGTGTAAATTATTCTTTTTTTTTCTATAAAATGCTGGTTTTCCCCCAAATTTTACATTTTTACAAGGTGTAATAGGTGAAAATGCCCCCCAAAATGTGTAACCCCATCACTTCTCAGTATGGGAATACCCCATGTGTGGAAGTCAAGTGCACTGCGGGTGCACTACAATGCTCAGAAGAGAAGGAGTCACATTTGCAAATTTTGCTGAAATGGGGGGGGGGGGGGGCATGTCGCATTTAGGAAGCCCCTATGGTACCAAAGCAGAAAAAAAAAACATGGCATATTATTTTGGAAACTACACCCCTCAAGGCATGTAACAAGGGGTACAGTAAGCCTTAACAACTCACAGGTGTTTGATAAATGTTCATTAAATTTGGATGTGAAAAGGAAAAATTCTATTTTTTTTACACTAAAATGCTGGGGTTACCCCAAATTTTTAATTTTCACAAGTGGCCACTGTAAATTTGTAAATACATTTCTTTGGAGTAAGGAAATACCTCATATCTGGGCGTAAACTGCTCTGCGGGTGCACACCGGGTCTCGGAGGAGCAGGAGCGCAGTCAGGTGCCTTGAGCTTCTACATAGCTACCTATGGGGCCAGAACAGCGGGACCCCCCCTCAAGGAGCGTTACATGGGGTAAATTACTAACAAGGGATACAATGGGACGTAAAATGATAAAACAGTTTATGTTCTCAGAATGATGACCCAGAGCATAGCCAAAACTAAAAAATATGCCCACCCCAACCCTTATGCTCTGAATAATCATTCTGGGAATATGATGTGTGTGAGACCGTCCCTAACCTGTTGCCTCAAATGCGCACCCCGCTCAGGTTGAAAGAGAGTGCTGCACATTTTAGGCAACATAAAAAAGTCCCCGATGATAGTGACTCAGTGACCCATGACCCATTTTTGGAAAAAAATACCCCCCAGAGATCATTTAAAAAAAAAAAATTTTGTTATGAAAATTTTGGGGGGCAATTTAGTGGTTTATTGGGTTAAAATTTGGAATGTACTCTGGACTTGGTACATTGGGGTCAATTTATGGGAAATTAAAATGAAAAGGGAAAATTTAGTACTGCATGGTAGTGTGATACTCCCTGAAGCAGTTTTTAATGCAGAGGCCCGGATGATCGGGGCAAGTGTCACATTGAGTGGTGGAGTTCTTCAGTATCTCCCTCCTGTGACACTCTGCATTTTTTCTAGGATTGTTCCTTCTTTCCAGCGTGGGGGACCTCACCTGGAAAGTGCTGGCCTGGGACGATCCTGGCACCTATATTTCCAGTTTCTTGGGAAGTCCGGCCTGCTCTTTCCCGGTCAGCAAAGATCAGGACCTTTAGGACTTCTTCTTGGAACTGGAGGAATGTCCCTGTGTTGCCAGCGTACTGGGACAGTACATAAGAGTTGTACATGGCAACCTGTACCAAGTAGACCGCAATTTTTTTGTACCATACCAGTGTTTTCCGCATAGCGATGTATGGCTTGAGGACTTGATCAGAAAGATCAACTCCCCCATATACTGTTTGTAGTCCAGAATACAATCAGGCTTGAGGACTGTTGTTGTGGTACCTCGCACAGGGACAGGTGAGCTGCTGTTACCATGAATAGTGGTCAGCATAAGGACATCCCTCTTATGCTTATTCCTGACCAGCAACAGGTTTTCATGGGTAAGGGCACGGGACTCACCCTTGAGCATAGGTGTCTGAACCAAATTTAGTGGGAGGCCTCTCTGATTCTTCAAGCTGACGTGGATCTGGTGGCAAGGGATGTGAACAGAGGGATGCTGGTATAAAAGTTATCCACGTACACATGGTAACCCTTATCCAGCAATGGGTGCACAAGGTCCCAAACGAGTTTTCCACTAACACCCAGAGTGGGGGGACATTCTGGGGGTTCAATACGGCAATCCCCTCCCTCATGTACCCTAAACTTGTAAGTGTACCCAGAGGTACTCTCACAAAGTTTGTAGAGTTTCACGCCATACCGCGCCCACTTCGAGGAAATATATACTGCCGGAAGATGAGTCTCCCCTTAAAACTGACAAGAGACTCATCTACCGAGAGTTCCCTGAGCGGTACATAGGCCTAAAAAATTTGGCCCCAAAGTGATCTATGACCAGCCTCACTTTGTAAAGCTGGTCATAGGCGGGATCACTTTGGGGGGGGGGGGGGGGGACTTTATCATTAACAGTGTAATGGAGGCATTTTCTCCAGTAGGGAATTGAGGAGTTGTATGACATCTGCCTGATGCTTTCCCAAAGCTGAATCAGTGGACAGTATTCAGGTCCATGGCCCCTCACAGCTTACTCCAGGATCTAACACATCAGAAAACTGCTAATTATTAAACATTTTATATAACACTAGCTGAGTACCCGGTGTTGCCCGGTTTTTCCTTCCTCATCCTTGTTGGGGAGGAAAATCAACAGAAGAGGAAGCTTTTGACTTCATATCCCATCCCCATATATTGTTGTCATATCCCAATCCCATATCCCGTCCTCATACCCCGACCTCCTATCCCGACCTCCTATCCCATCCTCCTATCTCTACCTCCTGTCCCGTCCTCCTATCTCAACCTCCTATCCCGTCCTCCCATCCCGACCTCCTATCTCCACCTCATATCCTGACCTCCTAACTCGACCTCCTATCCCACCCTCCTGTCCCAACCTCCTATCCCACCCTCCTATCCCGTCCCCCTATCTCCACATCCTATCCCATCCTCTTATCCTGTCCTCATATCCCGAAATCCTAACTCGACCTCCTATCTCGACCTCCTATCCCGACCTCCTATCCCATCCTCAAATCCCGACCTCCTATCCCGTCCTCCTATCTCGACCTATTATCCCATCCTCATATCCCGATCTCCTATCCCAACCTCCTATTCCGACCTCCTATCCCGTCCTCATATCTCCAGCTCCTACCTCGACCTCCTATCCCGTCCTCTCATCCCCTCCTCATACCCCGACCTCCTAACTCGACCTCCTATCTCGACCTCCTATCCCGTCCTCCTATCTCGACCTCCTATCCATCCTTCCTATTCTGACCCCCTATCCCGACCTCCTATCTCGACCTCCTATCTCGACCTCCTATCCCATCCTCCTATCTTGTCCTCCTATCCCGTCCTCCTATCCCGTCCTCATATCCCGACCACCTATCTCGACCTCCTATCTCGTCCTCAAATCCCGTCCTCATATCCCGACCTCCTATCTCAACCTCCTTTCCCTACCTCATATCCCGACCCATAATATGCGCACCAGGTATTGAAATATCTCCAGCCGTACAGATGTTATGTGGCAACATACATTTCCCATTGATTTGCATGGGACTTTAAACAAAAAACCTGACCCTCACAAATGGGGGTAGTTAAGGGTTAAATTAACTATCCTATATTTTAAGTGGACATATAAGTAACATGAGACATACATACATACATACACACACACACACACACACATTGAGTTTTATATATATATATATATATATATATATATATATATATATATATATATAAAGATTATAGTGATATGTATCCAATGTCTAGTATGATACAGTACTTGAATAAAAGGAAGTATGAAAGATTGTGTTGCTTTTTGTTCGATGCTGATGAATGTGAAGTGCAGATGGTGTGACTATTCCCTCTGGTGGCAACTAATATAACTGTGTCAGTAATGCAACATTAAATCACATGAATCACATGACCTGTAGGATATGGTGATGTTATTTATAGTGACGTTCTTCTCACTTAAATCAGTGGGGAATCTAAATGGTGGTTTGGGAATATGATGATAAGGAGATTCACACATTTACTATGAAATGTTTTGGTAAGTTCCTGATGGGCTGGTGCGTAGCTGCAGTTGTTATCTGCCTACCTACAGATACTATTAAGCAAACTTAGTAGAGTAATACAACAACGCATTCCGTAGTAATGATGAGTAGTTAAAGCATCTGCTGTTTAACACTGTTTATCCTTTTTGTGCTTGCAGGAGAGGAGCATAAGCGCATTCTTATCTTTCCCATACAAGCCTTGGCGACACAGAATAATAAGTGCTTCTAGGGCTGACTTGATGGTGCCTGTAGTTTGGACATTGAGTACATTTTTGGGTCTCAATTGCTGTTAAAAAACTTTTGAGATCTAAAGTCTACATGACTTAATGTTGGGTCTGATGTCGTGTGTCTGAACCAATTTGAGAAATTGGGTACTGAATTCGATTTTAGGGTCTGGAGTCTGTCCTCCTATGTTTTGTTTGGGCTGTGTAGGTTAGGTGATGGTTGGGTGGACCTACTAAATCCACTTCAGGGGCATCTGCAGATGGTACAAACTGGTTTGCCTTGAAGCCAGGTTCAGTTGCATTCATTACAACACATGCATGTTTCATGTATGATTATGTTCTCCAATTACTTATAATCCTTTAGGCATTTTACATACCGTATTTTTCGTCATATAAGATGCACTTTTTGTTCACCAAAAAAAAAAAAAAGTCGGAGCGTCTAATACGGCAAATACACATTAAAACCTGTCCTATCGCGGCGGTCCCTGCGGCCATCAACGGCCGGGACCCGCGGCTAATACAGGACATCACCGATCACGGTGATACCCCGTATTAACCTGTCTGAAGTGAAAGTGACCCTAACCCGGCTGCTCAGTCAGGCTGTTTGGGATCGCGAACAGCTTACAGGACACCGGGAGGGACCTTACCTGCCTCCTGGGTGTCTTCTCCGTGCTGGGATCCCCTGCTTGGCCGGCGCTCTTCTTCGTCGTCATCACGTCGTCACGCACGCCGTCCCGTCATCCAATAGGAGCGGTGTTCGTAGCGACGTAATGGTGGCAACGGAGAGCGAGGAAACCTGGCAGCAGAGACGTTCCGGAGCGACGGGGACACCCTGGGGACGCGGCGACAGCGATGGAGGGCGATATCCATGGCAGCGGTGACGGGTCCGGAGCGGCGGGGACACGTGAGTATTACCTCCTCCAGTGGTCTTCAACCTGTGGACCTCCAAATGTTGCAAAACTATAGCTCCTGGCATGCCCGGACAGCCAACGGCTGTCCGGGCTTGCTGGGAGTTGTAGTTTTGCAACATCTGGAGGTCCGCAGGTTGAAGGTTCAGAATCTTTTTTTTTCTAGATTTTCACCCTTTAAAATTGGGTGTGTCTAATATGGCGAAAAATACGGTAGTTTCTCTTGATCTCACAGTATACTGTCCAATACCTGATGAGATGCCGACACTATAAATGACTGAGTTGGTCTTTATGTGTTCTAGACCTGAAAATCGTTCAAAGCTGAAAGAACCAAGTTTTACTAAATTCACTAAATCCAGCTCAGTGGAAATATACAGAGGCAACATACTAAATTGTCTTGAAACCAAATTCAGATACATTCATTACAGAACTTGTGCATATTTTTTTTTTTATATTGAATTTGAATTTTTACCAAACAAAAATTAGACATATACATGTGTTAAAATAATACTCAAGACATATAAAAATAGAGAAAGGGAGCATAGTTCCATATCATTATATTTTGGTGTTATAACAAAATCAAGGAAATTCTTAACAAATAATTACATTCAAGCCTCGTTTTTCCGTCTGTCATCTTGTTTCCACGTAGCAATGGAGAAGGCATAGAGATGTGGGTTCAAACCCATCCTTCTGAGACTAAAAGAGGTAAAACATGTCATTGCAGCCTATCATCTTATAACTTATAACTTATGACTGATCATGTAAAACAACATTTATTCAAAAAAAAAGTGATAATTTGAAGCCAATTTTTATTACCTAGTTGTTTGACTGCTTTTTAAACCCCTTAAGGACGCAGTTTTTTTCCGTTTTCGCATTTTCACTTTTCCCTCATCACCTTCTAAAAATCATAGCTTATTTTTTGCGCCACCAAGTGTACTTTATAATGACATAAATCATTTCACCACAAAATTTACGGCGAAACCTGAAAAAATATATTTGTGGGGCAAAATTTGAAAAAATAAAATAAAAAATGCAATTTTGTAATTTTGGGGGCTTCCGATTCTATGCAGTGCACTTTACGGTACAAATGACACCATATCTTTATTCTGTAGGTCCATACAGTTACAAGGATACCCAATTTATTTAGGTTTTATTTTATTTTACTACTTTATACTAAATTACTAAATTATAACTATAGGCACTAAAAATTAGTATGTGTAAAATAGTTTTTATCGGTACTATTTTAGTTTTTAAGGAACTTTTTGATCGCTTTTTATACACATTTTTAGGGTATACAAAGTGACCAAAAATACACAATTTTGGATTTTAGAATTGTTTTACGTGTACGCCATTGACCGTGCAGTTTATTTAACATTACAACTTTATAGTTTGGACATTTACGCACATGGTGATACCACAAATATTTATTTTTATTTACATTTTTCTTTATGAGAAAAGGGGGGTGATTCAAACTTTTATTACTGAAGGGTTTAAATCACATTTATTAACTTTTTTTTAAAGCTTTTTTTTTACATTTTGTTTAGTTCCCACAGGGGACTATTACATGCAATCCTTTGATTGCATACACTGTTCAATGCTATGCCATAGCATAGCACTGATCACTGTTATCGGTGTTCTGCTGCTCCAGCCTGGATCTCAGGCATGGAGCAGCAGAGCGACGATCGGATGTTGGGAAGCAAGGTAGGAAGCCTCCCGCTGTCCTCTCAGCTGTCCAGGAAACCGTGATTTCACCGTGGCGGTCCCGAACAGCCCACTGAGCTAACTGGCAACAATGTTCTCACATTTTAGATGCCACAATCAACTTTGATCATGGCATCTAAAGGGTAAATACCAGACTTCAACCTGATCGGTAATTTCCGGTATTAGCCACGTACCTACAGAGTATGAATTGTGCTCAGCCCCTGAGCGTGCTTCACATATCAGGAGCCAGCGCAGGACATAAATATACCCTTAAAGGGGTTCTCCGGTGCTTAGACATCTTATGCCCTATCCAAAGGATAGGGGATAAG
Source organism: Hyla sarda (assembly GCF_029499605.1). Taxonomy (NCBI): domain Eukaryota; kingdom Metazoa; phylum Chordata; class Amphibia; order Anura; family Hylidae; genus Hyla; species Hyla sarda. The sequence goes on from NC_079191.1 coordinate 241,747,238, forward strand.
ATGCCTGATTGCGGGAGTCCCGCCGCTGGGGACCCCATGATCTTGCACGCGGCACCCCGTTTGTAATCAGTCCCCGGAGCATGTTCGCTCCGGGTCTGATTACAGACGACCACAAGGCTGGCGGCGTGTGACGTCACGCCTCCGCCCCCTGTGTGACGTCACGCTCCGCCCCTCAATGCAAGCCCACGGGAGGGGGCGTGACAGCTATCACGCCCCCTCCCGTAGGCTTGAATTGAGGGGCAGAGCGTGATGTCACACGGGGGCAGAGGCGTGACGTCACACGCCACCAGCCTCGTGGTCGTCCGTAATCAGACCCGGAGCGAACACGCTCTGGGGACTGATTACAAACGGGGTGCCGCGTGCATGATCCCGGGGGTCCCCAGCGGCGGGACTCCCGCGATCAGGCATCTTATCCCCTATCCTTTGGATAGGGGATAAGATGTCTAAGCACCGAAGAACCCCTTTAAATATAAAACTACCCACATAGGTTGAAATGGCAATTAAATGTTAATTTCCCACGCTTGCAGCTTTTTAAATTGCAATTATTTTGTTAGTGGTCACATAGATGCACTGAACAGGCTAGATACTGAGCCACGGGGAATAGAAAGGAACTGTAAAAAGACCTGCGTACCAAGGTAATGGAACTGTATAAAGCTGGAAAAAGATATAAAAATACTCGGTATACTTGGATGTGTTCAGTAACAGTATGATGATATTATGTATGGTGATAATACTTGTTCTTGTTTAAAATGTAGATAAACAGAAGTAGAATAGAGGGCCATATACATTTATGGAAGGCGGTTCTAAATGGCCCAGTGGAGCCATAATACAGTCACTACATGAGCCTTAAAGTGGTATTCCAGTGAAAAACATTTTTTTTTCATATCAACTGGCTCCAGAAAGTTAAACAGATTTGTAAATGACTTATATAAAAAAATCTTAATCCTGCCAATACTTATCAGCTGCTGAAGTTGAGTTGTTCTTTTCTGTCTGACCACAGTGCTCTCTGCTTACACCTTTGTCTGTCTCAGGAACTGTCCAGAGTAGGAGCCTGCTCTGGACAGTTCCCGAGACCGACAGAGGTGTCAGCAGAGAGCACTGTGGTCAGACAGAAAAGAACAACTCAACTTTAGCAGCTGATAAGTACTGGTAGGATTAAGATTTTTTAATAGAAGTAATTTTCAAATCTGTTTAACTTTCTGGAGCCAGTTGATTTGAAAAAAATAAAAAAATAAATAAATAATGTTTTTCACTGGAATACCCCTTTAAGTTATTAATGTTGTTCATGTGTAACAAACAAAAAAAAATCTTTATAGTTGAATATGTGATAGTATATTATAAAACCATTTTGGACGAATGACATTGGGATTATCCCATTATTCTACAAAAGCAGAAACATTCTGTTATTTTGTATAACTACGCTATATACCAGCTTTGAGAAGAATTTGCTTGCGTTAAATGACACATGCAGAATATTCAAATTTCTTTTTTCCTTGTATGCAAAAATACCCAGAGCAAAAGATAATGTATTTCTGGATGTATGAGAAAACACTGCTTTATCTGAATATTTACAGAACACTATCAGGCACCAGAATAACACCAGCATCCATCAGTGGAATGAAACTTTCATCAGAAGCTGTCGGGAACCAAATCCTTTTGTGATGCCTTAAGTGTCTTCCATTATAATGTAATTGCTACTCCAATTATCTGTGCATGGAATTAGACTTTTCTGGGTTCTACCACCTCTCCAGTAACAAAGCCAAGTTTCCATTGCTCAACACAGCATAGCTTTCAATGCATTTGCAGTAATATTAACAATCCAGTGAACAATCTAGTTAACTATTTGTAAGTTAAAGGGGTATTCCAGGCAAAAACTTTTTTTTTTTATATATCAACTGGCTCCGGAAAGTTAAACAGATTTGTAAATTACTTCTATTAAAAAATCTTAATCCTTCCAATAGTTATTAGCTTCTGGAGTTTTCTGTCTAACTGCTCAATGATGATGTCACGTCACGGGAGCTGTGCATGATGGGAAAATATCCCCATAGGAGCTGGACAGCTCCCGGGATGTGAGTCATCAGAAAGCAGTTAGACAGAAAACAGCAACTCAACTTCAGAAGCTAATAACTATTGGAAGGATTAAGATTTTTTAATAGAAGTAATTTACAAATCTGTTTAACTTTCCGGAGCCAATTGATATATATAAAAAAGTTTTTGCCTGGAATACCCCTTTAACCCCTTATATCTGAAGGTAACTTGGGTCTTCATTATGTCTTTACTTTTGAATGTCATCGTTCTACTCTGGCAGACCTTTGTTGCTTATGGAAGAAATTCAAGGGATGGACATGCTTCACTGTAGTGGTGCTATTGAATATGTGATGAGCATGGCCTGATTTCCTTTAGACATCACAGGTAGAATTAAAGGGGTACTCCGCCCCTAGACATCTTATCCCCTATCCAAAGGATAGGGGATAAGATGTCAGATTGCGGGGGTCCTGCCACTGGGGACCCCCAGGATCCTGGCTGCAGCACCCACCTGTTGCGGCTTCTGGAAACGCTGGAGGCTTCAGCTCCCGACCACGGTGACGGGAGATCGTGACGTCATGACTCCGCCCCCATGTGACGTCATGCCCCGCCCCTCAATGCAAGTCTATGGGAGGGGGCGTGACAGCCGTCACACCCCCTCCCATAGACTTGCATTGAAGAAGCGGGGCGTGACGTCACACGGGGGCGGAGTCGTGATGTCACGCTCTCCCGTCACCGTGGTCGTGAGACGTTAGGATGAGAGCCACCAGCGCTGCCGGAGTGGGTAAGTTCTGCAGCCGAGATCCCGGGGTTTCCAGCGACGGAACCCCCGCATTCCTACATCTTATCCCCTATCCTTTCAATAGGGGATAAGATGTCTAGGGGCGGAGTACCCCTTTAAGGCCAAAAACTTCAATCTTGGTTTTATCAGACCAGAGAATCTTGTTTCTCACAGTCTGAGACACCTTTAGCTGCTTTTTTCAAACTACAGATGGGCTTTCATGTGTCTTTTACAGAGAAGAGGCTTGTTTCTGGCCAATCTGGCATAAGGTCAAAATTGGTGGAGGGCAGCAGTGATGGTTCATAAGGTCTCCCATCTGCACACAGGATCTTTGGGGATCAGCCAGACTGATCATTAAGTTCTTGGTCAACTCTAGGAAAAGTCATGTTTGTTCCAAATTTCTTACATTTAATAATTTTGGAGGCTACTTTGCTCTTGGACATTTTTAGTACAGCAGAAATTATTTTGCATCCTTCTTCAGATTTGTTTCCCATACAGTCCTGTCTCTGAGCGCTTTTTCCACCTTGTGGCTTGGTTTTTACTTGTAAATGTATTGTCAGTTGTGAGACCTTATATAGACAGGGCTATGTCTTTACAACTCATGTCTTGTCATATAAATGTACCACAGGTGACTCCAGTCAAGGTGTAGAAACATCTCCGAAAAGAGAAATGGGAGGCCCCCATAGATGAATCTCAAGTATCACAGTATAATATGATTTTTATTACATTTCTAAAATTATGTTTTAGCATTTTTATTATGGTGTATTGAGTGTAGAAAGATGGGGGAAAACTTTTTAGTTTATTATTTTATTTCAGCATAAGGCCGTAGCAAAATAAAAAAATTAATAAAAAAAAGGTCTAAAGATTTTACTGTGGTTTACCCATAAAACAAAGATTGCCATAGAGAGCCAGGTAGATCTCCAGTACCTCTCAAGGGAGGGGGGGGGTGGGGGTTAAAATACAAACAATGGTACAGCACATACTATCAGCTGGGGACAGGTAAACCATTAAATCCTACATTAGAAAAACGTGTTCCAGTCCTTAAACCATTTATTGGCAGGGGATCTGTTAGCAGTAGCTCTCTGTCCTTCTTCCCACAGTTTACTTATTCAGAAACAGTGTAAATTTACTTCCCTGACTAGCTCTCTACGTCTTGCTGATGCTTCTGAATGATGTTCTGAATTTTTGCTTCCATGGTTTAACTTGTCTCTGCCATTAATTTACAGGCAGGATTTCACATTGAAGCAGGCACTGAGATGCTTACTTGACTCAGCTGCCCTGCTTAGGCTAGGTTCACATTTCCATTTGCATCCAACCCGCTGGATCGGATGCAAACAGCTACTGCCAGGTCCCGACTGGTGCCATTCACTTACAGGGGGTCCATCGATGATCTAGTAATTTTACAGGAGCTTAGCGGAGAAAAAAATTGTGCTTGAACTTTTTTTTTTACGCTAAACTTGATGGAACTGCTGACGGAGCTACATCCAACTGAGCCCAATGGCAGTGTGAACGAGGCCTTACCTAGTCAGAGGGGTAGTAGTGGGGCCCAGCTGTGGCAAATAATATTTTTAAGTGGTGAGCGGCAGTGATGGACCTATTTATTAATATTTATGAGTGGCCTAAGACAGCAGTGATGGTGTGTACTTTCCCTTCCTGACACCAGCACTAGACACTGTTCAGACACTGGTCAAAACTGCCATGAATCTTCCAGAGGCTTTGTGCACACAGTATTATAAAACTCATTTAGAGCCTCAAAAAGTTAAATATTTTTTGCCATTTTGAATCATTTTTTTTAGCCTTTTTTAAACCAGTTTTAAGATATTTATTTAAACATTTATCCTTAATTTGTATTCTCCCTTAACACATATGAATGTTGCTCAGTGCTAACAGAGTACGGTTCCTAACTACTGGATGGTTAACACAGTTTGAGTCAAATTTTATTTAAGACAATGGTACCATTTTGAAGAGAATTTCTCATTTGTAAACTGAAAAAGGTATACAACTCAAACACACTTATCACATAGACCTCTAGACAGAAATGCTCTGGCTTTGGCTACGGACCATTACATTCTTGACCCACAAAATGTTAGCTGTCAGGATCCGGACTGGTATGCGGGAGGACACGGGTGGTGGATCCTCTGTGTCAGTGAGGTGATGGCGTGGGCCGTACCAGGGGAACGGAATCTAAGGGGTTACTTGTTTTCACCAGAGCCCGCCGCAAAGTGGGATGGACTTGCAGCTGCAGGTAACCCCCAGGTCGTTCCACCCGATAGCGACTCAACCTCACTGACAGCTCAGACAAGCGCGGTACACAAGGACAAGGCAAGAGCAAGGTCAGACGTAGCAGAAGGTCTGGGCAGGCAGCAATGGTTCGTAGTCAGGAGTGACGGCAAGGGTCTGGATACACAGGCAATGGAACACACAGAAACGCTTTCTCAGGGCACAAGGCAACAAGATCCGGCAGGGACAGGAAGGGGAAGTGGGTTTATATAGTGTAGGGAGTGTTAGGAACTAATTGGGCCAGGCACCAATTAATGAACTGGCCCTTTAAATCTGAGAGACCCGGCAGTCGCGCGCCCTAGAGAGCGGGGCCGCGCCCGCCGGGACTGAGCAGAAGGACAGGGTCGGTGAGTGACACAGGATGCGACCCGCGGGCGGGCACGTCCTGCCACGGGGATAGCATCCCCGCCGAGGGACACAGAGCAGCGCTCCCGGGCACACTCGCTGACCGGGGCGCTGCAAGCGTGGAAGCGTGGCCCGGAGCGCTCGGCGTTACATTAGCTTTGGCTTCTCTACTCTTAAGGTGCCCATACACTTTAGACAGAAGTCACCCAAGCCCCCTGACTGTCTCAAGTGTATAGGGCCCCCAACATTCCCCTGACAGATTGCATGTTTTTCACCATTTCTTTATTATTTCTTTCATCTGTATAGTCTTTCAAATTTATTTAGGCCTGAAACGACCAGTTAAATTTTGCAGTTTTTGCTTCTCTTCTTTTGACTAGCCAAAACTTCACAAACATACAGCTGCATTTCAATGTTTTATAACTTAATCTACTATGTTTTCAACTAATTTTATGATTTTCTGTAGCTGATCATTACTCACTTTGGCTTACTTATTTGATAGACGATCAGTAAACAATTATTGCATCTTCAGGAGTACGGCTATCATTATAAGTATCTGATTTAAGGATGCAAAAACATGTTAAAATTTACATATTTTAAACAAGGTGTGTCCTAACCTTTTTTGGCTCGGAAGACTCCTACACCATAATTTTCGACATGACACAAAAAATAGCTAAAAATAAGCAATGAACGATACCTATATATATATATATATATATATATATATATATATATATATACATATATATATATATATATATATATATATACATGTGTGTGTGTTATCTTCTCCATCTGACTAGGCCATAATGGCGATTTCTTCCAGCCACAACTCTTCCCGCAGAACCTGCAACATAAATATATAAGGCTTCGCACTTCGCACTAACCTGGTCCTCTGAATCTAGTCAAATACTTATGGACAGTTTAAATGTTGACAACAAAGTAAAGGACCATAACTGCAGAACATATATGAGCTTGTATGACTGAACATTATAAGGAACCTGTTTATTCTATGCCTGAGCAAAATACTCTTTTAAAATGGTCAATGGGTAATAATTTTAAGAAAGAATCAGAACACATATATGTAAAACAAAGTGTTTTCCGCTTTGTTATGGATATTGTAAGATATATGGCGAAACAACAATAACCATACTGAGAGCAATATATTTGTGCTATAAAGTGTCTAGCTGAATAATCCCCCTGATGTTTCATTAAGGTGCCATATTTCAATGCCTGAGAGGGAAATTAGTAATTGAATCATAACAAATTGTGACAGATGTGATTATGAATTTTTCTTGAAAATAAAGGAGAAAAACTATTCTTTTCTTTCTGGGATCACGTGGCCCATGTAAAACCAGATTTAAAGGCATTTATTCTTCTGGATGTGCTTTCATGAGTAATCAAGCAGAGGAACCTATAAATTATAGTGATGCCTACTTTTATTATGGAAGAGGGCCTTGAGCAAGATGATGTGTAGACATGGCTATACTGCAATGGTTCTCCTGCAGGGATTTAACAAGTTTCTCTGCATTTGTCCCCAAATTTTTCTCAAGGTTTAGTTTGTCTCTTCTGTATCTTTATCAAATCCACCTATTCTGCAATCCAACCATGGCAAATTGAGGCTTTGTTCAGCTAAAGCACACAGAAAAGCAGCAGGTTAGGAATTCTAATAACAGTATGCATAGAGGAATTATATACTAAAAAATATGAAAACTGCTTTTAGACCCATACAGAAATGTATCAAGTATTCATATTAAAAATCCCCAATCGTTAACAGGTTACGTTCGGAAGTTCTCAACCGTAGCTCGGATAGTGCAGGCAGCCTACAAACGTTAAGAGATAGAAGGCAAATCCAGCATGGATCAAATGTAGTGCATTTATCCCATATATTGTGTGCTAAAAGTCATAAACGTCACGCAAGGTCACATGTTAGTCTTACTTTTAGTATATGGTATATAGTATACTAACAGTTTTTATAGTAAAGGCACACTAGACAGATTACTAGTGAGGAAAAAAATCTGCTTTAAATCTGCTTTATAGATTTTGGTGTTGATTTGTTGCAGATTCGGTGCTGAAATGGTGCCGATTTGCTGTGGATTTCACCTTACACATTGATTTTGAATGAAAAAGATTTTAGATATCAAAATATGCACTTCTTTCATTGCACCACTATATACCTGATATATTAGCAACAGTATATTACAAAACATTCTTTATGGAATCGCCACTGAGCCTTTTAAAGGAGATCTGCATCCATAGACACTTATCCCCTATCCGCAAGATAGGGGAAAAGTGTCTGATTGCGGGGGGTCTGCGATCTCCTGTACGGAACCCGGCTCTGCTGCGGCTCTCCCGTGCAGGAGGTGTGTTGGCTGCAGCATGACGCCACTGCCGACACGCCCCCTCCATGTATTTCTATGGGAGAGGCAGATGCAGCATGCAGTCATCCCCGCCTATCCCATAGATCTGTATGGAGGGGGCGTGACGTCGACCTCAGTGAGGTCGACAACACGAGCATTAACCACGCAGAGCCACGGTATGCCGGGCCCCATACGGGAGATTGAGGGGTCAGACTGCTGGGACCTCCCACGATCAGGACATAAGTGTTTAAGACTGCAGTACTCCTTTAAGGTAACGGACCTTGCAGTGGTTTGCAGCCTCCAAAAAGGTTATGAAGATTAATGTTAATGGAGTTAACAGGGTTTTTCCATTAAAATAAAATATCTAAACTGATGCATTATGTAAAATTAAACATATTTTAAATGTACTAGCGATAGTAAAAAATTACTGTTTGAGATATATATAGGCCCGATTTATATTCCCGAATTTCCGCAAGGCAATTCCTCACAAATTCTGCTTGCACCAGACTTACATTGATCTTAAAGTCCCAGCACTGCACTAGAGTGAATGGGACGGTGCTTACTGACCGTGGAAGATTGAAGTGGACATTTGGAGACATAGGATGTTCCTGTCCGCCCTGATCGTCTGGTACTTGGAGTACCAGGACATGCATGTACGTCCTGAGTCCCGTTCTGGCAATGAAAGGGGTCATTACAAAGTACAATTGATTGCGCAAAAAACAAACCCTCATATGGCTCCATGAATGGAATAATTTAAGTTAAGGTGAGGAGGGGAAAAAAAACAAAAAATGCTAATTTCCTGCATCCTCAAGGCCAAAATGGGCCGTGTCCTTTAGAGCAGGGGTCTCAAACTCAAATTATCCAGGGGCCACTGGAGGTAGCAGCTGGGTGAGGCTGGGCCGCATGCGCCCATTACATATAATACCCTCATCATATGCCCCTCATCATCCACCAGCAACACCCTCCACCAGCAGTAGCACCCCCATCATCCACCAGCAGCCCCCCCATTCCCCCTACCCCATGTGGTAATAGCATAAGCTGACGGATGATGGGGTTGCTACTTCTGGGGGTTCCCCACATTAGGTAGGCAGCAGGTTCCCCACATTAGGTAGGCAGCAGGTTCCCCACGTTAGGTAGGCAGCAGGTTCCCCACGTTAGGTAGGCAGCAGGTTCCCCACATTAGGTAGGCAGCAGGTTCCCCACGTTAGGTAGGCAGCAGGTTCCCCACATTAGGTAGGCAGCAGGTTCCCCACATTAGGTAGTAGCAGGTTCCCCGCATTAGGTAGAAGCAGGTTTCCCACATTAGGTAGAAGCAGGTTCCCCACATTAGGTAGAAGCAGGTTCCCCACACCAGGTAGCATTTTCGATTACACCCCCCCCCCGACTCACATACACACAGACACACAGAGACACACACAGACACACAGAGACACACACATGCACACACTCATAGACAGACACCCACACATGCGCACACACATAGACAGACACACACACATGCACACACACATAGACAGACACACACACACATGGACACACACATAGACAGACGAGCACACACACACATGCACACACACATAGACAGACAGACACACACACATGCACATAGAGAGACAGACACCCACACATGCACACACACACACACACAGATAGACAGACACCCACACATGCACACACACATAGACAGACAGACACATACACATGCACACACACATAGACAGACACACACACATGCACACACGCAGACAGACAGACACACACACAGACAACCTTACCTGTCCTGCACTGCGGAGTAGTGAAGAAAACTGTGTCTTGAAGCGTTCTGTGTCCTGAATAGCTGAGGAAAGTGCTGAGTCACTGTGCTGAGTGCTGAGACACTCCTCAGGACACAGAACTGCTTCAAGACACAGTTTTCTTCACTACATACCTGGCGTGGGCCACAAACTTTTGTTCCGCAGGCCACAAATGGCCCGCAGGCTGCCTGGTATTTAGTAAACGGGACACATGCAATTGATTACTGGAATTTTTGAATTCCAAGGACAGAAGCCGAACTGAATAATGGAAAATATTTCAGCTCCAGAAATCAAAGTTATAAATATATATATTCTACAAACGGAGATATATCCCAGTGTTCTTTTACTGACTAGTAAATCACCAGAAATGTTTCAGTTATTTTGAATGTCTGTTTATTGCCTTATGTATCAGCATGATCTTAAGGTAAAATGAGGTCAGTGACTAATACAGAGCTATAGAAGTTTTACAGTGGCTTGCAGCAGTAGTCCATGTCAGACAACAAGGGCAAAGATAGAAAAAAAAGCCTCTAACTGCAGTCATAGTAAATCTATGTTCTAAAATAATTTCATTAACGGTGTCCGGCAATATTTTGCAAAGAATGTAACATGTATTTATTGTATGTGAAGTCCTTCCTTGGAGCAAAGATTATATTAGGGAAATGCAGAAGGACCGAATCAATGTTCTCATTTTTTTTTTTTTTTTTTACAAATAATCTATAATAACTCTCTATATTTCCTTATAGTCTTAGTAGGCATTGAAAATCATACACAGAAATAATAGTTACCCCAAGTTACCCCAAGCTCTGCTATATCTGTATATGAGAAATCTGTTGTTCTGACTTCAACAATGATATAACTTTGGCTGCCTGTTACTATCAATAGGGATATCTGTATGATGCCTAATTCCAGCAGATGGATCCCCTCCACTTTTCATACTTACAGGGGTTATCCTGTCATGCTTTTTTGTACCGATAAAATCAGAATTGTGATATGAGAGATACAATATACTGTAGTTTATTGCTTCCATCTTGAATCAAACTGATTCAGTTTAATTCCACTTCTCATATAAAGAGTCAAAATATGGCCATAAAGTGTGGCATGTTTGAGATAAACAGAATGTACTAGGGACAAACATAAGAAAATATGTCTCCAGTACCTGAGTGACCATTTGTGATGGTGAAAACCATTGTCTATCATTTTATGACAGTGATAAACATGCTCTGTATACTCCGAAAGGTCTGAATGGGTATCATACAAACTTGCATTGGAATGGGTAGGTATAGAGAATATATTTACAGATATTTGTCTTATACTTCTTATATAGTTAATATCCATTGGTGTGGCTATGCTAAATTATCACAGTATAATACTATAGTACTGATTTATATAGCTTTAAGGGGTCCTCCGCTGCTCAGCGTTTGGAACATACTGTTCTGAACGCTGGAGCTGGCGCCGGGAGCTTGTGACGTCATAGCCCCTCCCTCTCATTACATCACGGCCCGCCAGTTTGTTCCAAATGCTGAGTAGCAGAGTACCCCTTTAAGCATTTTAAGAGACTGTCACTTAATATATAGTCCAAATACACGTGTGTAGATAACACTTGGGTTTTATTGGTCTATTGTGAATGGTATTTCTCTATTTCAAGTGATCCATGAGATGGCAGAAAAGGTAATCCATGATTATTATACTGGATTAAAAGACAAAGACGTTTAATGATGGTACAGGTGATTATAGTGGCCATAATATACACCCTGTTCCAAATTATTATGCAAATTCTATTTAAGTGTCCAAAGATTAAATATTTAGTTTTTCAGTTTAACTCATGGATTTGTGGTGACGGGGTGGTGCTGGTGATAGTGTAGGGTATATTGGTGTTAACCCTTAATTGTCGTGACACCAGGGTGAGGTTTCCTCAATGTAATAGTCCTACCACCAAACGTCCCACAAACGGCAGGGAGAAATAACGGAATATCCACAGCAGATTTTATGAAGTAAACTTGAAGTAACTTTACTGTATATTTTATGCAACGGCATGTAACACAACAGTCTTTGAGAGAGAGAACCGTGGTACAGGTTTCTCACAGGTTTGCTGGGACTCCGGAATCAATGAGCTTTAATGCTAGCCACTGTGCTACTATTTTTAGGAGTTTTGAGTTTCTAGTAGTCACACAGAATTCAGTAGTTTGAGCTTGGAATAACTCACGATTTTGTGGCTGCTAGGTATTAAGCTTCAGGCCTAGCTTGAATTGATGCTGATGAGATGATTAGATGTGCGTGCTTTCATGTACAGGTCTCAAGAGAGTAAGAGAGAGAATCTAGTGGCTTCAGCCCCTTATATATTAAGGGGGTGGGACCAAGCTTATTGGTCAGTAGAACCTGTCAGTCCTGACCCAGTGAACTCTGGGTATCACATGACCCAAAGGTCCTTAAACCATAATACAATGTATTTATAGGCACGTGACCTCTAAGGTCCTATACAGAGTTATTCTTATATTACACATTAAATATATATATATTTCTACATAAAATACCATTTATGTGAGGTGACTAGGGGTTAGTCCTAAAGGAGAGCCCTATTGTCATGGAGGGGCTCTGGCTGAGGGGACTTTAGACAGAGGAACAGAACCAAGTCATGTTCTGGGACACCACAAACCCCCTTACTTAAAACAAGTTGTCCTCAACGAAGGTCCCCAAAGACATAGGGACGAAATGACCATAAGGCCAGACACAGTCCTGGGCGTAATTGCAAATGTCCTTGATCAGGCTGTAGATAAATAACAACAAAGAGTCCTGCTATAGTAGAATGTCCATACAAGCTCTAAAATTGATATAAACAGGATAGTTGGGGATTGGATCACGAACAGGATAGTATAGACTTATCTAGAGATCCTTTTGGTTTCACCATTTTACTTCACTTTGTTATGCACCTATTGGCTATGCAGGAAATTTAATACCAGATAACATTTGACTGACAAATATCTGATAATCAATCGGGAGTATGCATAATGACACTGACGATACTACATACTAGAATAATAATCTCACTTACTATTTTGTTCTATACCGCATTTTTATTCTACCACATATTTATTACCTAAGTTATACACTTGTTTCAGATTGGGTTGCCTGAGGCTTTCTGCCCAATGCCTTAGCTACTAGGGTCTATAGGTATTACACTCTTACCCCTAGAACTCTCTATCTAGATAACAATTACATACTGTTACCTTTCTGGATACGTACGTTTTTATTGAGCTACAGAAGCACCTTCTGGCCAGGAAGAGCATCCTGAACACGTAAAGGACAAAAGAAAACACATGCTAGAGTTATAGCATGTTAAAGTCCCTAAAGCTGAGTTTTTTTTCTTATGTGGGATATATTTGGAATTCTGTGTAATTAATTTTATTGGAAAGCACACTAGTGAAAGTTATGAAATGTACTATATGTACATGGTATTGAATCTTGGTATCTGATGGGAATGTTTCCCAATGTCGACCTTTGAGACCGACACAACACCACCTCTTGAGTTTAAGGAATATCTTCTATGGTTGGTTCTCTTGTGACTTCAGTCCCAGTGGGACCAGCTTGAGGGCTGGACGCAGGAGTCATACTTAATCCTGGGCTGAGAGAACCCATAGGGATTGGTGAGTTGGGTTCTGTCCTTTCTGGAGTTGTCACTCGAGACAGGCTTGTAGCAGGAGAGGAGACCAGAGGTGGTTGTGCCGGAGTCAGAGAGGGCATTGCACAGAATACTGCAGGTTGAGTAGATGACAACATCGGAATGTCCATGGACTGATGGATGCCTTCTCCTGGGACGTATTCCCTCACAGGTCTGTCAACTGTGGGAGCAGGAGGAGGCAGTTCTGGTAAGTCCTCCTTAAGGCTCAATTTGATCCGATTCCTATGGACCACCTGCGTTTCAAATCCAGTCTTCTGGACCTCATAGACGTCTGAATCGGGGTATGGCACAGCAGTGATGGTATAATGCTCTGTCTCCCAGATGGAGTCTTACTTGTGTGTTCTGGAAAACAAAAGAAGAACAGGCGCTCCCTTGTGGAGTATCAACAAGACCAAAGGTGTGTGGGAAGGAGGGGAAAGTGAAGGCTCACCCTGCTAAGTTGTGCAAATTCCCACACAACAAGGATATACGTTTGATGTAGTAGTAGAGGTCTGCAGCCTTCCTGAGAACGGTGGAGATAAATATAGAGAGACTTCAAAGATACAGGAATTCAGGCGCAGACCAAGAAGGGAACAAGTGGAATAAGGTAGGTAACGAACAGATTTAATCCAATGCGACGCGTTTCACCTCGCTTGCGCGGTTTCATCAGGCATCTGATGAAACCTGATGAAACCGCGCAAGCCTGATGAAACCGCGCAAGCGTGGTGAAACGCATCGCATTGGATTAAATTTGTTAGTTACCTACCTGGTTCCACTTGTTCCCTTCTTGGTCAGTGCCTGAATTCCTGTATCTTTGAAGTCTCTCTATATTTATCTCCTTGTGTGTTCTGGGGAATTTCCTGAGCCAAACTCTGTCTCCCAGTTGTAACGGCTTAGCAGAGGTGTGGTGGTTGTAGTCTCTCTGCTGACGTTCCTGGGCCTCGCCCATCTTCTTCCCAACAATCTCCTTAGCTTCCTGAATTCGCCTTTGGTGTGAGAGACCCAGTCTTGTGAGACTTGCGGAGAATTGTTGAAAGGTGCTTGTAGCCCAAATGCTCGGTCCTTGGGAAGTTGCCCATGTCTCACCATCATGAGAAAGAAGGGAGTGTACCCTGTGGAACAGTGGATGGTATTATTGTAGATCTCCAACAGTTAGGGCAATAGCCGGGGCCACTCTTCGTGCTTGGATACTGACGCTGCTCGCAGGATGTGTATGAAGACCTGGTTAATTCGCTCACACAGCCCAATCCCCTGTGGGTGGTAGGCCGTAGTCCAGAGCTTCTTGCAGTCATGAAACTGGCACAGTTCCTGGAACTATTGGGCTTCAAATGCTTTTCCCTGATCCGTGAGGACAGACTCCGGACATCCCAGGGTCTGGATCCAGTTGGTGTAGAACATCTGTGCAGCAGTCTTTGCCATAAGATCTTTAACAGGCACTACCACTACCCACTTGAAATAGTGATCTACCATGGTAAGGGCGTAAGTGTAGCCAGAGCGTGTAGAAGACAACTTCACATGATCCAAGGCAATCAGCTGGTTGGGTCTTTCGGTTTGGATGGGGTGAAGGGGTGCTCTTGCATGTCTCCTCACATCCCTATCCAATAAAACCTCTGTTGGATGGTGGCTTCAGTTTTGTGGATCCCAAAGTGTCCCGACTGATCAGGATAGGCATTCAGAACCATGGCAGCATCTCTTCTAGGGATCAGGATCTGATGGAGTCGTTCACCAGAGACTGGATCCAATGAGTTCCTGTATAGTAGTCCTTTGTGGATAAACAGTCAGTTTTGTGACCGGCGTAGATGGGTTTGTACCTTTTTCTGAAGAAGATCGTCCAACAGATCCCCCATGACTTGACTCTCGCCCTGCAGAGTCTTCCAAGTGTAGAGGCCCTCAGGAACCTTGGTAGATCCAGGTTCACCGTCTTCTTGTGTGGTCAAGGCATTCTGACTCACGAACCTCTGGTAGAATGGGGGCATCTCGACATCTTCCCACTCGTCCTCGACGGGTGGTTCTTCTCCAGGAGCCATACGGGAAAGTACATCAGCGTTCACATTGGATTTTACTTCAGTATTTGATGCTAAAGTCATAGTTGGCCAGTCTGGAAGCCCAACGCTGTTCAATAGCTCCCAATTTTGCAGTATTCAGGTGTGCCAACTAGTGTTGCTCACGAATATTCGCAATTCAAATATTATTCGCGAATATCGCATATTCGCGAATTTGCGAATTTCGCGAATATAGCGCTATATATTCGTAATTACGAATATTCGTTTTTATTTTATTTTTTTTCTTCACAGTACACATCACAGTGATCACCCCTCTCTGCTTCCAGCTTGTGTGGTGTAAAGAAGGCTGTAATACTACTGTGTGAGACTGGCGTGCGAAAATTAGCATATGCGGAAATTAGCATATGCAAATTTTCGCGTATGCTAATTTTGCATGTGCTAATATTCACATATGTTAATTTTCACAAATATGCGAAAATAAAACGAGCATATGCGAATATTCGCGAATATATGACGAATATTCGTCCATATATTCGCGAATATTCGCGAATTCGAATATGGCCTATGCCGCTCGATACTAGTGCCAACGGGTTGTTGTCCGTGTACACAACAAAAGGGGTGGCTGCCAGATAGTCCTTGAACTTCCGGTCACTGCCCACACTAAGGCAAGGAGCTCCAACTTGAAGGAACTATAGTTGGCATCATTCTTCTCTGCTCCTCGCAGATGTCTGCTGGCATAGGCTATCACCCTTTCTTAACCTTCTTGTACCTGGGATAGTACAGCTCCCAGGCCTTCGAAGCCTGAAGGGCTGACCATAATCAGGATACGCCAGGATAGGCAGCTCAGTGAGTAGGTACTTTAAATCTTGGAACGCCGTCTCTTGTTCCTCAGCCCACTGGATTGGGAGTCTTCCATTGTAGTTATCCTTCGCAGTACCCTGGAGAAGAGCTGTAAGAGTTCCTGCAATTTGTGCAAAGTGAGGGATGAAGCACCGGTAGTAGCCAGCGAATCCTAGGAAGCTTCTGATGTCCCACACCGTACGTGCGGTAGGCCAGTCCTTGACAATACTCACTTTTTCTGGATCAGGCTGAACACCTTCGGCACTGACTACGTGTCCAAGATAGTGGACCCGTGGCTTTAATAGATGGCACTTAGAAGGTTTGATCTTTAGCCCGTGCTGGATCAGAACTTGAAACACCTCCTTCAAATGGTCCAGATGCTCTTGATAAGTCTTGGAATAGACAATGACATCATCCAGATATAAGAGTACACTCTGGAAGTTAAGATGTCCTAGGCATCGTTCCATTAGGCGTTGGAAGGTGGCAGGTGCATTGCATAGCCTAAAGGGCATACTTTTGAACTCAAAGAGCCCCATCGGGGTCACAAACGCCGTCTTCTCACGATCCTCCTCTGCCATCGGTAGCCAATATCCACTGGTCAAGTCTAGTGTCGAGAAGTAGGCAGCTGATCCTAGGGCAGTCAGAGATTCCTCAATTCGAGGTAGAGGGTAGGCATCTTTGTGAGTAACATCATTCAGCTTTCTGTAATCCACGCAGAAGCGAATGGTCCCATCTTTCTTCTTAACAAGGACCAAGGGAGCAGCCCAAGGACTTTGGCTCTCCCGGATGATGTCAGCCTCTTTCATCTCTATCAGCATTTTCTTGACCGTCTGGTACATACCAGGGGCAAATGGACGATGCCTTTGCTTGATCCAAGGACTATCAGATGCTGGATCATTGTGGTATGGCCAAAATTGGTGGGGTGCTTACTAAAGGCATCTTTTGGCCACTTGGATGACTCCGCCAACCTGGTCTCTAGGGGTATTCTCATCCCCAATCTGCAGCTGGCTCCACCAGGGTTCGGGATAACCTTTGTCAGCTACGTGCGTAGTCTCAGCGGTCCGGTGTCGAGCTACTTGTGGCTTTGTCAGTACATCCTTAGGCCCAAGATGGTATAGCTGAGCAACAGGAGTATACTTAGGTAGTCTGGTGGCAACATCCGAGAGGTTATCTACTCGAACCGGGACTCTTCCATTAGTTACGGTCACCGGACTCCTCGCTGCACGGACCAACGGGTAGTCTTCCAGTGGAATTGGTTCTAGCAAGGCCTGATAATCTTGATTCTTCACCCCTGGTCGGGCACGGCACCAGATAATTTTTTCCGTTTGTGGCTGAAGGGACAACAGACCGTATATCCTGAATCCTTACACGGCAGATCTCCCCACGTCGGTTGACGAACTTCTGTTCCGCTTGCAGCGTCTTCAGATGGTGTTGTGCAGCTCGCCGGCCTGAGGGTGACATGTGAGGGAGAGATGCATGCAAGGACCCTACAATCTCCTCAAAACAATGTCTCATAATGTTCATCCCTAGGATAAACTCTGCTGCACCTTTACCATTTACATTAGTTATAATAACACTGTTACGATTCGGCAGGCTGGATGTGGATCCTCTGTGTCAGCGAGGGATTGGCGTGGACCGTGCCGGTGGACTGGTTCTAGGTTGCTACTGGTATTCACCAGAGCCTGCCGCAAAGCGGGATGGACTTGCTGCGGTGGTAGCAACCAGGTCGTATCCACCGGCAACGGCTCAACCTCTCTGACTGCTGAGAAGGCGTGGGACAGAAGGACTAGACAGAGGCAAGGTCAGACGTAGCAGAAGGTCAGGGCAGGCGGCAAGGTTCGTAGTCAATGGTGATAGCAGAAGGTCGGGAAACACTGGTATGGCAAACACTGGAAACGCAGTCCAATTTTACTCCGTTGACCGAGGAAATGTAGAGCGACTTGATGAGACCGGTCACAGGGATGTTGAACCTATTAACAAAAGAGGCCAAAATAAAATTTCCCGCAGAACCAGAGTCCAAGAAGGCCACAGCTGAGAAGGAGGAGTTGGCAGAAGGAGAAATCCGCACGGGCACAGTGAGACGTGGAGAAGCAAACTTCACACCAAGAGACGCCACTCCCACGTGAGCTGGGTGCGTGCGTGCGTTTCCCAGACGTGGAGGACGAATAGGGCAATCCACTAGGAAATGTTCGGTACTAGCGCAGTACAGACATAGATTTTATCTCTGCGGCGAGTCCTCTCTTCATGGGTCAGGCGAGACCGATCCACTTGCATAGCCTCCTCGGCGGGGGGCACAGGGGTAGATTGCAAAGGATACTGGGAGAGAGGTGCCCAGAGATCAAGGTCCTTTTCCTGGCGGAGCTCCTGGTGTCTTTCAGAAAAACGCATGTCAATGCGGGTGGCCAAATGGATAAGTTCAGGCAGGTTGGCAGGAATCTCTTGTGCGGCCAGCACATCCTTGATGTTACTGGATAGGCCTTTTTTAAAGGTCGCGCAGAGAGCCTCGTTGTTCCAAGATAATTCAGAGGTGAAGGTACAAATTGGATGGCGTATTCGCCTACAGAAGAATTTCCTTGGACCAGGTTCAGCAAGGCTGTTTCTGCAGAAGAGGCTCGGGCTGGTTCCTCGAAGACACTACGAACCTCAGCGAAGAAGGACTGAACAGTGGCAGTGACAGGATCATTGCGGTCCCAGAGCGGTGTGGCCCATGACAAGGCCTTCCCAGACAGGAGACTAACCACGAAAGCCACCTTCGACCATTCTGTGGGAAATTGGTCCGACAACATCTCCAAATGTAGGGGACATTGAGGCAGGAAACCACGGCAGAGTTTAGAGTCCCCATCATATTTGTCCGGCAGGGACAAGCGGAGGTTAGGAGCGGCCACTCGCTGCGGAGGAGGTGCAGGAGCTGGCGGAGGAGATGGTTGCTGCTGTAGCTGTGGCAGAAGTTGCTGTAGCATGGCGGTCAACTGCGACAGCTGCTGTCCTTGTTGGGCGATTTGTTGGGATTGCTGGGCGACCACCGTGGGTAGGTCAGCGAGACTTGGCAGCGGCACCTCAGCGGGATCCATGGCCGGATCTACTGTTACGATTCGGCAGGCTGGATGTGGATCCTCTGTGTCAGCGAGGGATTGTCGTGGACCGTGTCGGTGGACCGGTTCTAGGTTGCTACTGGTATTCACCAGAGCCCGCCGCAAAGCGTGATGAACTTTCTGCGGCGGTAGCAACCAGGTCGCATCCACCGGCAACGGCTCAACCTCGTTGACTGCTGAGAAGGCGTGGGACAGAAGGACTAGACAGAGGCGAGGTCAGACGTAGCAGAAGGTCAGGGCAGGCGGCAAGGTTCGTAGTCAATGGTGATAGCAGAAGGTCGGGAAACACTGATATGGCAAACACTGGAAACGCTTTCTCAAGGCACAAGGGCAACAAGATCCGGCAAAGCAGGGAAGGGAAAGTGAGGTTATATGGACATGGAGCAGGAGGAAGCTAATCATTGGTGCACTGGCCCTTTAAATCTTAGAGAGCTGGCGCGCGCGCGCCCTAAGGAGTGGAGCCGCGCGCGCCAGGACGTGACAGCCGGGGACCCGGACAGATGAGTAGCTTGGGATGCGATTCGCGAGCGGGCGCGTCCCGGTATGCGAATCGCATTCCCGCCGGCAGTGTCAGTGCAGCGCTCCCGGTAAGCGGGTCTGACCGGGGCGCTGTAGAGCGGGGAATGCCGCGAGCGCTCCGGGGAGGAGCAGGGACCCGGAGCGCTCGGCGTAACAAACACCTTGTCCTCTAAGGACATACTCTCCTATTTGTATGGTGGGCTCCTAGTACACATGCCTGGGTACTGGTTTCCCGTTCCCTGCCACCACTTTAAAATCCACATCATCGGGTTCACACAACATTTCAGGCCCCCAATACCTATAAAACACCTCTTGGGGAATAGTGGATACCTGGGAACCTGTGTCAATCAGGGCCTCTAACTGTACCCCCTCTACAATAATTTTCACATAAGGACATGGGGCAACATACATAGAAAATCCTGACTTGGTGCCGGTTGATTCTGGACCTAAGGTTGTTGCTCCTGAGGGGCGGTCCTCGACCTAAGGGGATTCCCGTTTAAAGCCCAGCACTGACTTTTTCCAATGCCCTGCTTTATTACAATGACTACAGATGGCCTTTGAGTCCCTGGAGGCCTCACAGGGGGGTAATGAGGTGGATTGGCAAGACGGGGAGCAGGTTTTCTAGGTGGAAGTATTTCTTGACTAGGTGGACTAGACCTGCTCGCCAGTTCTTTAACAGGTTTAGTTAACTGCTCAATGTCTTGTCGGACACTCTGCAGGTCCGCAGGCACAGGACCTGTAGGGGCAGATATTGGTGCAACAACAGGTGGTAAGGGTTGTGTTGGTCTGGCAGAGGCTCCTAATCTCTCAGCAGAAGGGGTACTACCTTCCTCTGCCTCGGGCCCTGACTTAATGACTTTTATGGCTAATCTCTTGAAGGCAGGGAAAGATATATCCGGATTCTACACTGCCAGCATCCTATGTTGGGCCTTATCCCATTTATTTTGTGCCCCATCTATCCATAAGCACATTGTTACCCTGTTAGGGCGTAATGCCATCTAACTTCTGAACAGTTTCTAAAGCATTTTGTAACGCCACAGCATATGCCCGAAGGGTCTCACCTGGTTTCTGACGTCATTCGTATAACCGTAGGCATACCTCAGATGGGGAGTGAGACTTGAACACTTGGTAGAGACCCTCAAAAATCTGCTCCACTATAGCCTTGTTGGCAGCTGGCCAGTTGCGGACCTCTTCCAATGCAGATCCTTGTAGCTGTCCCGTGAGTAACTGCACCTGCTGATTAGGGGGAAAAGAATAGAAAACAAAGAGACTCTGTATCTTCTCCTTGAAGTCACGCAATGTGAAGGGATCCCCATTGTAGGTAGGGAGCACTGGATTCCCCAGGAAGACAGGTGCGGCTACAGGAGCTCCCAAGTTGAGACGTTGAACTGGAGGTGAAGCAGGTAACATTCTCCTTGCTTGTTGTGGTGACCCCTCCGGCGGGTTCGCAGGCGCACCACCATCCTACTGGTCAGGAGATGGTTGTGGTGCTGTAGGTGCCGACATCTTGTATACTTGATTGGGTGCGCTGGCCCTTTAAATGAAGCTTGCGTGCGCTGGCCCTTTAAATGCAGCTTGAGTGTGCTGATCTGGAACTTGAGTGCGTTGATCTGGCAGCTTGAGTCTTTATAGTGCACTGGCCCTTTAAGAAGAACTGTAGCTTGCTGCGGCAACGTGTGCGGTCCGCTCCTGCAGTGTACTGTACCAGCTGTGCTGTCCGGATCCTTCTTTTAGCTTTTGCAGAGCTTCTGCAGCAGAGGTGCTGTGTAAAAATGCGGGCGCAGCTGCCGATGCGTTAAAATTTTCGCTGTGCCCGAAGGAGTTTCCGGTTTAGTACAGGCGAAAAATTCTTCCCCCCAGCAACACAGGAGGTAACTTTTGTTCTGGCCAGCCGGCACTGGAGGGGTGACTGCAGCAAAGGCCTGGCGGGGAGGAGCTGCAGCTGTTCACACGTGCGGGAAGGCCCGGCGCTGACTATAACCCTTTCAGGTAGGAACTGCAACCACATAGAATTCTTCGCCTCCCCCCTTACTTTTTCTTGCACACCAGTCAAACACAATCTCAATAGCAAAGTCCCGTACACTTTTGTGCGCAATTATATTCGCAATATGCGAAAATACCGGACATTTCATTAAACACAGTTCTTGATAGGGGGAGTACTATGGCACTTGCAATAATGGTGGCTGAATAGCTCCTCATGTTGATGCTGCCACCTCCAGGCTCTCTAATTGAGCTGCTCTATGGTCTCCTCATGCTGATGCTACCACCTCCAGGCACTCTCATTGTGTTGCCATGGATGCTGCAAAACATAATTAAGGTGCTGGTCCCCAGTTTCAGAAATTCCTCTGCATTACGGTAACTTTCAGGACTCCTGATGCTGCTGCCACCTCCAGAATGTCTCATTCAGCCACTATATGGTATCCCCATGCTTCAGCCAACTCCAGGCTGTGCAATTCAGCCACTATATGGTCTCTGCATGCTGCCACAAACTCCAGGCTGTGCCATTAAGCCATTATATAGTCTCCCCATGCTGCCACAAACTCCAGGCAGTCATTCAGCCACTATATAGTCTCCTCATACTGATGCCACCTCCAGGCTCTGTCATTGTGCCGCCATGTGACATGTGACTCCTTGTTAGATTTGGTCCTCTGTACCCAAAACCTGGGGCCTGGGACACCAAAACTTGGAAGTGTAAGCTAAAATTTCAATTTCAAAATCTTAAATTTCAATGGTCTCCTCATGCTTCTGCCAACTCCAGGCTGTGCCATTCAGACACTATATGGTCTCCTCATGCTGCCACTAACTCCAGGCAGTCATTCAGCCACTATATGGTCTCTCCTCATGCTTCAGCCTCCTCCAGGCTGTGCCATTCAGACACTATATGGTTTACTGATGCTGCTGAGCCTGGGCGTGGGCCTAAAATTTTTTATGGTAGCACTAGCTACCATAAATATTCAATTTACATTTCTAAATTCATCTTGTAATCTTAGGGATTGTGAAGCCTTAGTGTCTACTCATGCTGCTGCCAACTCCAGGCTGTGCCATTCAGACACGATATGGTCTCCCCATGCTGCCACAAACTCCAGGCATTCATTCAGCCACTATATGGTCTCCTCATACTGATGCCACCTCCAGGCTCTGTCATTGTGCTGCCATGTGACATGTGACTCCTTGTTATATTTGGTCCTTTGTACCCACACGCCGGGGCCTGGGACACTAAAACTTGGGAGTTAAAATTTTAATTTGAAAATCCTCCATTTCAATTTCAAAATCTTAAATTTACATTTAAAAATCTTAAATTGCAATGGTCTCCTCATGCTTCAGTCAACTCCAGGCTGTGCCATTCAGCCACTATATGGTCTACTCCTGTTTTTTTCTGAATATTTTCAATATATTGTCCCTGCTGTAAGTAACTTACAGTGAGCACAATAGAAAAAGAGGGGATTGCCCTCAACAGCCAAAAGTATTTATTTAGCAGGGATAAGTATTTTAATTCAGACCCCATCATAAAACAAACCCCAGAATCAGACCCCAGTATCACTGCCCTACATAATACAGACCCCAGAATCAGACTTCACCATAATACAGACCCCAGAATCAGACCCCAGTATCACCGTCCCACATAACACAGACCCCAGTATCACCACCCTGCATAATACAGACCCCAGTATCACCGCCCCGCATAATATAAACCCCAGAATCAGACCCCAGAATCACTCCCATGCATAATCTGTAGATGACTATTATTGGGATCTCTAGATGATACACTGTTATAGGAGGATCTGTGGATGACACACTTATGGGGGGGGGATCTCTGGATGACGCATCTATGGGGGATCTGTGGATGATACACCTTTGTTGGATATGCAGATCACACACTGTTATGGTGGGGTCCTTAGATAAACTTATAGGGGGATCTGTGAATGAAACATTTATGGGGGATCTGTGAATGAACACTGTTATGGGGATCTGTTAATGACACACTTATGGGGGATCTGTGAATGACACACTTAGGGGGGGATCTGTGAATGACACACTTATGGGGGAGGTTTGAATGAACACTGTTATGGGGAGCTGTGAATGACACACTTATGGGGGAGCTGTGAATAACACACTTATGGGGGAGCTGTGAATGACACACTGTAATGGGGAGCTGTGAATGAGCACTGTTATGGGGAGCTGTGAATGACACACTTATGGGGGAGCTGTGAATGACACACTTATGGGGAAGCTGTGAATGAACACTGTTATGGAGGAGCTGTGAATGAACACTGTTATGGGGGATCTGTAGATAACACAGTTATGGGGATCTATAGACTGACAGAGACCAGAGCCTGCCTCTGGGGCAGGAAAGCTGCTGTCAGAGCCAGGAGCTGAGCTAAGTGTATTCCACAGAAACATACAGATGACTTACTGATCTGTAGCAATGACCCCTGACCTCCTTCAGACACCTCACTGCGGCCGGTACAGAGCTCAGAGCGATCTCCATCCCCCTCCATGCTGCCAATAGACAGCGGAGTACGGGAGCTAAAAGGTGACAGGGGAGGAAAAGAGAGGAAACTCTCTCTCTCTCTCTATTAAGTTGTTCCCAGCGCAGCGATGCCTGTAATATGCATGTCATACTGAATAACAGTATTATTTCACTACCCCAGCACACTCCATATGCGTGTTAGAACAAAGCAAAGTGTTCTACACCCCTATTGAGGCTCTCTGTAGGTCAGAAATAGCCGTTTTTTAATATACAGTAGATTCGCAGCGAATAAATTAGACCCGAAACGCCCGAAAAGGCGAATCGGACGAATCAAATTTTTTAAAAGTTCGCTGATCTCCAATTGTGTACATTAGAGTAATGTATAACTTTTTTCTATGCTGTGATTGAAGATTATTTACAGAAAACAAGAGACCCTTTTAAGAGATCATATGCTTTGAGATATTTACAGTATATGACAGTAGCTTCTCATTTATTTCCAGCAGATGGCAGACTGCACTAGTTAAAGATATGTTTTCCCTTAAGCATTTAAAGTAATACTGTATATTGAAAACAATTAATTATCAGCTGAACACGTTACTTGTCTAAAGTGATATACTGCCGATAAATACTGTAGTTAATAAACATATTTTATTATGTTGCACATACATTGCATTTTCACACTGAAAGAGGCCACTGCTGTTAGGGAATACCACTGCCATAAAAATAAATGAACCTTGTTCTTGTAAAAACAAAAAAAAAGTTTGGAAATATTTTAGTAAGGTGCATTTCCCCCTGTCCCAGGTATGTTAACTTCACTGGGGTACACTATTACTCTGGCAATCCGGAGTAAGGTAAGGGGACCTTTCACTGCCATTATAGCTGGTATAGATTTCTCCATCTTTTGGTGTGGCGCAAATCACCCCTAAGGTTGCATGTGAGGAGGGCGCACCCCATGCATGTTTCCTCTATGCAAAGCTATGCCCACTTCAGGCTCCTTCTCTGCCTCTTTTCCTCCCCCTTGAAGCGAGCACAGTATCTGCATCTTTTGAGGATATGCGCATGTGGCACAGCTTTGTAAATGTGCCCCAAAGTTTTGATTATTAGACTGGAGTATAGACCGGCGCCAACGGTGACAGGACGGGGGCTGGTGTGGAGACTAATGTTGGTTGCATCGGTCCCAGTGTTGGCGCGATACAGAAGATTACAGGTTGGCTGGGAGAGAACATTGGAACATCGATGGAAGGATGGATCCCTTCTCCTGGCATGTACTCCCTTGTAGGTCTGACTGCTGGAGTGAAGGTATGGGGAGCACAGGTAGGTCTTCTTTGTGACATAGCTTGATTCTGTTACGTTGGACAACTTGCGGCTGGTACCTAAGTTTTTGTACCTCGTACATGTCAGAGTCTGGATAAGGTACGGCTGTCACTGTATATGGTTCTGTCTCCCAGATAGAGTCCAGTTTATGAGTTCTCGGGAACTTCCGCAGCCAGACTTTGTCACCTAGGTGGAGGGGTTTGGCAGAGGCGTGACGGTTATAATCTTGCTGTTGTCTTCGTTGAGCCTAGCCCATCTTTATGCCAACAATCTCTTTTGCTTCTTGGATCCTTCTTTGATGGTCAGAGACCCACTGCATGGAGGCTTGCGGGGAGTTATTGAATGGGGCCTGAAGCCTAAACGTTCGGTCCTTCGGCAGCTGCCTATGCCGCCCCATCATCAGGTAGAAAGGGGTGTACCCTGTAGAACAATGGACTGTGTTGTTGTAAATCTCCAACAATTCTGGCAACAATCAGGGCCACTCTTCCTGCTTGGATACAGAAGCTGCTTGCAAGAGGTACTACGACAACCCATTTGGAGTAATGATTAACAATGGTGAGAGCATAAGTGTACCCTGACCGGGTAGGAGACATGGTCTAGTGGGACCAACTGATTAGGCCTTTTACTCTGAATGGAATGGAGGTGTGCTCTTGCGTCCTTGCACACATTCTTGGTGGCGTTGTAGAGTGCACACTCACTGCACTATTTCTCAATGTCGCTCTGCATCCCAATCCAGTAGAATCTTCGCCTGACAGTAGCCTCGGTCTTGTGGACTCCAAAGTGTCCAGACTGATCATGAAATGCTTTGAGGACCATCGCCGCGTCTCTTCGGGGAACCAGAATCTGATAAGGTCGATAATCAGAGACCAGATCCAAAGAATTCCGGTACAACAGTCGCTTCTGCTGTCGCCATAGACATTTCAACTTGTAGTCACACTGGGCCCGGCATAGACGGGTTGGTTCCTTTTTCATCAGAAGGTAGTCCAACAGATCCCCCCATGACTCGACTTTCGTCTTGTAGAGTCTTCCAGGTGTATAGGTCTTCTTGGACCTTCTTGGACCTGGGTTCACCGCCCCCATGGGCGGTCACAACATTCTGATTTACGAACTTCTGGTAAAAAGGGGGCATCTCCATGTCTTCCCACTTGTCTACGACAGGTGGTTCTTCGCCGGGGGTCATCCGAGACAGTATATCGGCGTTGACATTTGACTTGCCGCTCCTGTACTTGATGGTGAAACTGTAGTTGGCCAATCTTGAGGCCCAACGCTGCTCAACGGCACCCAACTTGGCAGTATTGAGATGGGCCAACAGGTTGTTATCTGTGTAGACAGTGAATGGCATGGCAGGCAAGTAGTCCTTAAACTTTTCAGTCACAGCCCATACAAGGGTGAGAAGTTCCAGCTTGAAGGAGCTGTAGTTTGCATCATTCTGTTCCTTGCAGGTTACTACTGGTATAGGCTATCACTCACTCTTGCCCTTCTTGAACTTGGGACAGGACAGCCCCCAGATCTTCGAAGCTGGCATCAGTATACAGCCGGAACGGCTGACTGTAGTCTGGATACGCAAGGATGGGTGGTTCTGTCAGCAGATGTTTTAGAACTCAGGAAGCTGTCTCTTCCTCTTCAGACCATTCAACATGTAATCTTCGCTGTTCTGCAATCTGGGTGAAGTGGGGAATGAAGCGGCAGTAGTAGCAGGCAAATCCCAGGAAGCTCCTGACATCTTTCCCTGTGCGCAGGGTAAGCCAATTCTTAACAACTTCCACTTTTTCAGGATTAAGCTGGACTCCCTCAGCGCTGACAACATGACCCAGGTAGTGTACCTGTGGCTTAAGCAGATGAAACTTTGACGGCTTGATCTTCAGCCCATGATTGATCAGGACTTGGAAGATGTCTAACAGATCACTGAGGTGCTCCTGGTTGGACTTGGAATACATGATGACATCGTCCAGGTACAATAGGACACTTTGAAGTTCAGATGGCCCAGGCATCGTTCCATCAGATGCTGAAATGTAGCAGGGGCATTACATAGCCCAAACGGCATACTCTTAAACTCAAACAGTCCCATGGGTATCACAAAGGCGGTCTTCCCTGGGTCCTCGATGGCCATAGGTACTTGCCAATACCCGCTGGTTAAGTCCAAGGTGGACTGTCGCCATGAGGATTCTGTGCTGGATAATAGATATATGTCCAAAGTCTGTGGGATGTTTATTAGAAGCCTCGTGATACCTTTTGGCGACTTTGACGACTCCCTTAACTTGATCCCTTAGAATAGTATCATCTCCTACTAGGAGTTGCGCCCACAAGGGCTCAGGAGTACTTGCACCGAATCCTTCAGCCACTTGGGTCGCACGCTGTCGGGCCACCTTGCCTTCTGTTAGAATGTCCCTTGACTATGAAATACAGCTGGGCAACTGGGGTGTATTTAGGCAATCCACCATAGAAAGCACTCGTACAACACTTTATGTTCCAAGACTTTTACACTTTAATTCCAATGTTTCTTTATATAAGAATACTTTTCATACAGGAATAGTGTACTTGAACATAATGCAAAATCACCCAGTACATACTCACCGATACGTGATCACAGCCTTACAACGGACCTCTTCGGCTCCAGCCGGAGCTCAATGCGAACATGTCCAATAGTGCTGTGAAACCTGCTTCCTCTGAGACCAGTGTAGAAAGCTCACCAGCCGTTTTAAGGCTGTGATCACGTATGGGCGAGTATGCCCTGGATGATTTTGCATTATGTTCAAGTACACTATTCCTGTATGAAAAGTATTCTTATATGAAGAAACATTGGAAGTAAAGTGTAAAAGTCTTGGAACATAAAGTGTTGTACGAGTGCTTTCTATGGTGGATTGGTTATATACTGAGTGTCGTGGAGACCCAGGTGCACCTTGTTACACCCAGTTGCTAAAATACACCCAGACCCTTGTTTCTATTTGTGTACTTAGGTAAAACAGTAGCAGCATCAGACAGATTGACTAACCGGACTGGGACTCTCCCGTTGGTAACTTTGAGGCTTCTCGCAGCTCGGACAAGGGTTTGATCTTCGAGTTGCATAGGCTCCAGCAGGGCTTGATAGTCCTTGTTCCTTACTCGAGGATGTGCACAGCACCAGATGATGGTCCCTGTGTTAGGTTGAAAGGTCGCTGACCTGATGTCTTGTACTTGCACTCTGCAGATTTCACCTTGCTTGTTGTCAAACTTCTGCTCTGCCTGGAGAACTTTCAAGTGGTGCTGCACCGCCCGCTGACCTGAAGGAGACATGTAGAGAGAGGCATGCAAGGAATCTACTACTTCAGCGAAACAGTTTTTTAAAATAATGTTCATCCCCAACATAAACTCAGCAGATCCCCTGATACACTAGTTACAATTACTCCCTGCCCTCTAAGTACATGCTCTCCTAACTGAATGGTTGGCTCCCAATATCCATGTAAAACGGGCATCCAAATCCATTGGTTGCCTGTTACCCGCAACTTCTCTGAAATCAACATCATCAGGCTCACACAATAAACATTTTTAGGTATAGTAGACACTTGTGACCCTGTATCTATCAGCGCCTCCAACTGTACACCTTTTACAACAATTTTTACATAGGGGCAGGAGGCGACATAAAGTGCGAGTCCTGACTTCGGGTCGTTCGGGGTTTGGACCTGGTGACTGTTTTCCTGAAGGCTGGTCCGCGACCTCAGGGGAAATCCGTTTAAATCCCAACACTGCATCTTCCAATGTCCTGACTTATTGCAGTAAGTACAAAGGGCCTTTGAGTCCCCGAGGGCCAATTGGGCGGAGGAAGTGGGGGTTAAGATTGCGGGGAACTGGAACAGGTTGTCTATGTGGGGGCTGTTCACGTTCAGGTGGAGCGGCCCGGGTGGCAAGCTCCTTCACCGCCATAGTCAACTGCTTAACACTTTGTAGGTCAGATGGTGTGGTGACTGGCAAAGCAAATGATACTGGGGCGGGGGCCGGTGATGGTGGTGGTATGGGCCTAACTACCGCCCCTAGTGGCTCTTGGACAGGGGTACAAACTTCCTCTAACTCAGTCCCGGACACAATCACTTGAACAGCCAGTCTCTTAAAAGTGGGGAAGGGCAAATTAGGGTTTTGGATTGCTAACATTCTCAACTGGGCTTTTTCCCACTTATTATGAGCCCCATCGATAAATCTGTCCATTAACACCTTGTTGCCCTGCTCGGGAGTTACACCATCACGTTTTTAGACAGTCTCTAGGGCATTCTGTAGGGCTACGGCATAAGCTCTTAAAGTCTCACCTGGCTTCTGTCGCCTTTCATACAGTCGGAGACGTACCTCTGACGGAGAATGTGACTCAAATACCTGGTACAGGCCTTCAAAGATCTGCTCTACAGTTGCCTTCTCGGAGGCTGCCAGGTGCGGACTTCCTCTAGTGCTGACCCCTGTAGTTGTCCTGTGAGCAATGGCACCTGTTGATTAGGAGGGAAAGTGTGAAAGACAAACAGACTCTGGATCCTTTCTTTGAAATCCCTCAGGTTAAGGGGTCTCCATTGTAGGTAGGGAGGACAGGGTTCCCCATGAATACAGGTGCTGACGCTGGAACACTCAGGTGGTTGATGTGGACTGCAGGCAGGACTGGCAGCATTCCGGACGCTGGGACAGCAAATTATCCTGCTGCTGGAGATGAAGGGGCACCGCCTCCAGGTTGATTTGGAGAGCTGGGTGCCTTGTAGACTTTTTTTTGTGTGCCTTCACTTAAAGAAGAATTGAGTGCGCTGTCACTTTAAGGTGAATTGAGTGCGCTGTTGCTTTAAGAAGCTGGTTGAGCTGCTGCAGAGGTTTAGTCTTTGCTGGCGGAAGCACTCTGGGGGGCGCCCAGGGAACCTCCAATATGGCTGCGCCCAGGAAACTTCCTTTTTCAGTCTGGATGGTAAAGTCTTCCCCTGTGCAACACAGGGCGGATCTTTGGTTCTTCCTCGCAACACTGAAGAGGCGTCACCGCTGGGGACTGATGGGGTGGAGCTGCAACCGCTCGAGTGCTCGCGGATAACATCAGACCAATTTAACTCTTTCAGGTACCGACTCTTTACACTCCACAGCAGCAAACAACAGTCTTTCCTTCACCTCCCCCTCTATTTCACAAGCGCCATGAGTAAAACACTTTTCAATGACAACAGTCCCGCACACTTTTCAGGCGCAAATGTCGGCTTGCGAATTTTGCAAATGGTGTTGGTCACAGTTCAGTCTAAGGGTGAGGACTTTTGGTATATGGCACACACACGTTTCCTGTTCGTGACGCCAAAAGGTTATGGCGTTGGGGTGTGAGGTGCAGGTTCATGTTATAATCCAAGGGGCAGATGTTATTAACCCCTTCTTGTCGTGACGCCAGGGCGTGGTTTAGCCTTAACCACCCGAAAGTAATACTGTTGGTCCTGGGCTAGGCACGGGGGCAATGAAGACAAAGACAAACGGTAGCTTTACTGAGGGTAGACAGATGACACAGTCTATGCATTACAGCCAATATCCCAAGGAGGTGACCAGTGACACAGGGGGACCTTGCAGACTCGCTGGGACTTGCAGTATACAGACTTTGGTACAAGCCACGGTGACTAAACAGTAGACTTGACTGACTTGATGACTGACAATTAGATGACTTTGGCTTACTTGCAATTGACAGGTGCCTGCAGACTTTAGGCTTGAGGCCTCCAATATTCCGGACACACACACTGAGACGACTTGACTGCACTGAACCCCAGGAACTAAGAGAGAGAGATTGCAGCCCCTCCCTTGGTTATATAGAGGGGCTGTGCCATGAGCCCATAGGTCACTTGGGGGGTCACCTGGTCACTAGTGCCTCCTGGGTAACAATCACATGGTATAACAATTAAAGAAACAGTACATTATTAATATCATAACTTATATACACAGGGGATAATACATAAAGGGGGGTCCTGGGGACATGGAGAGACTCTGCCTGACAGGGCAGAAGTAGTAGGGAGAAACACCATCCCGTACTGGGCCACCACATTTCCATATTACAATCACAGATTTACCACAAATAAAGGGTGGCCTTTACCAAGATGACCAAGTGTATTGATTTCACAGTCTTAAATAAATTGCCCTCCATCTTACCCACCCCACTTTTCTGATTTCTTAAAAGGTGCATGCATCTAAAAAAAAATCTGGTGCATCTTAGGCTGCCCGTAAGGCAGGCCTAAATTCTTGTAAATTTGGTGCAGCAGAAGGTCATGCCCCTTTTGGCTATGCATTGACACAGTAAAAAGTCACACATTTTAGCGCAAACATGTTGTTTGTGACTTTTTGCTGGGCCTGCACCTAGCACAGCCTTTATAAATGTTGTCCAAAAAGTTATTTGGGGCTATAAGTAAGAACCTTTGAGGTTTGAAAAGTGTCAGTTCACACAAGGTGTTTGCATAAACACAGAGCTGTAGAAATCATATCACTCGATACCCAGAACATTCAGCTCTGGGCGCTGGGCAGGTGATTTCTACAAGCATTTAGGCCTGTTTCGGGCAAGTAGAGTCAGGGTTTACGCCACCAGCCTACAACATCCAGGGGAGGGGGGCACCGCTCGGGGATCCAGGACTCACATTCTGGATGTCCTGAGCAAGCGCCACTTTAACCCCTTGCCTCAGAACACCATCTTTATGTGGTGCAGCGGCATGGCAGAGGTATGAAGCGAGCTCAGCCGGCTTCATACACGCTTGCTCCCAGCTGCTATTAGCAGCCGGGACCCGTGGCTAATGCAAACATTGCTGATCAGGTCAACATCCGATATTAACCCTTTAGACGCCACAATCAAAGTTGATTGCAATGTCTAAAAGTGCCAAAATCTAGTGCTGGTAGCTCAGGGTAGCTAATCGCGGCATCCTGATCAGCTCTAAGGACAGAGGGATGTCTTTTACCTGCTTCCCTGACATCTAATCGGTGCTTCTCTGTTATGCTTTAATGCAGCCTGTAGCAATGGAGTGCTGATAACACTGATCAATGCTGTGCTATAGCAGAATTGCTCAGTGTATACAATCTGAAGATTGCAGGTAACAGTCTCCTATGGGGACTAAAATATTGTGAATAAAGTGTGAAAAAAAGTGAATAAACCCATTTCCTAATAAAAGTTTGAATCACCCTTTTCCCGTTTTTTATTCTTTTCCCAAAAATAAATAGAAACTTACAGTATGTGGTGTGGATTTTCTGTGAATTCAAAAGTAAATAGGTCAGGTTGTGAAACCATGCCCCTTTATGGTCTTACCACGCCCCTTTGCGACTGACTGCGCCCTTTTTTCAGCTTTTCACAGTGCAATGTCAGGTTTGTCGGATTTTCCAGGCGCACGCTGTCGCAGACAATCCGCCCCCAAATAACCCGACAAAACTGGTCGGTTTCAGGTTAGTAAATGAGGGACAATGTGTCATTTGTACTGAAAAGTGCACTGCGTAGAAACCAAAACCCACAAAAGTTGCTAAGTTGCTTTTTTTTTCCAATTTCTCCCAACAAATATTTTTTTTCATTTCACTGTAGATTCGGTGGTAAAATTAGTGATGTCATTAGAAAATAAAATTGGTGATGCAAAAAACAAGCAATTATATCGGTCTGTAGGTAGAAAATTGTGCTCCCGATTCAGTCCCTTGGACAAGTATTTATTTATTTATTTAATTTCCACACACCTTTTGGTGGAATTGGCTCCGAAATGCATTGCCATCTATTGAGATTCTATAGTGACAGGAAAACATTCCATTTGTTTATGGGGAAGGGGGCATCTGCAAAAAATGGCATCTGCAAAAGTTTGGGCACCCTTCAGAATGTATAGCATGCACTGCCCCCTTTGGCAAAGCTGAGACCTGCCAGTGTCATGGATTGTTCTCAATCATCATCTGGGAAGACCAGGTGATGTCAATCTTTTAAATGCCCAGACTCATCTGACCTTGCCCCAACAATCAGCACCATGGTTTCTTCTAAGCAGTTGTCTAGAAATCTGAAACTGAAAATAGTTGATGCTCACAAAGGTGGAGAAGGCTACAAGAAGATAGCAAAACGTTTTCAGATGTCAATATCCTCTGTTCGGAATGTACTTAAGAAATGGCAGTCATCAGGAACAGTGGAAGTTAATGCAAGATCTGGAAGACCAAGAAAAATATCAGACAGAACAGCTCGCAGGATTGTGAGAAAAACAATTCAAAACCAATGTTTGACTGCACAATCCCTCCAGAAAGATCTGGCAGACACTGGAGTTGTGGTACACTATTCCACTATAAAGAGATACTTGTACAAATATGATCTTCATGGAAGAGTCATCAGAAGAAAACCTCTTCTACATCCTCACCACAAAAATCAGCGTTTGAACTTTGCAAATGAACATATAGACAAGCCTGATGCATTTTGGAAACAAGTTCTGTGGACCAATGAGGTTAAAATTGAACTTTTTGGCCGGAACGAGCAATGAAAAGAACCTCTGTAAAACTGTTAAGCATGGGGGTGGATCAATCATGCTTTGGGGTTGTATTGCAGCCAGTGGCACAGGGAACATCTCACGAGTATAAGGAAAAATGGATTCAAAAAAATTTCAGCAAATTTTGGATGCTAACTTGATGCCATTTGTGAAAAAGCTGAAGTTAAATAGAGGATGGCTTCTACAAATGGATAATGATCCTAAACACACCTCAAAATCCACGGGGGATTACATCAAGAGGCATAAACTGAAGGTTTTGCCATGGCCTTCACAATCTCCTGACCTCAACATAATTGAAAATCTATCGATAGACCTCAAAAAAGCAGTGCAGGACAGACAGCCCAGAAATCTCAAAGAACTGGAAGACTTTTGTAAGGAAGAATGGGTAAAGATACCTCAAACAAGAATTGAAAGACTCTTGGCTGGCTACAAAAAGCATTTACAAGCTGTGATACTTGCCAAAGGGGGCAGTACAAGATATTAACTCTGCAGGGTGCCCAAACTTTTGCAGACACCCTTTTTTTGTTTTCTGTTATTTTGAAAGTGTAAATGATGGAAATAAAATCTAACTTTTGTTGACATATAAGAATGTCTAATCTGTAATTTGATGCCTTTTGGAGATTTTTCCATCTTCTTTATTAACATTTATACAAATTTTTACCTGGGGTGCCCAAACTTTTGATCCCCACTGTATCAACTTATCATTTAATGACAGTAATGCCTTAATAATATGTAAATCTTTGTAATAATGTAGTGATAATCTAATATGTACAAGATTTCTATCAAAATCAATGTAAAAGCAACAAAAAAATACAAGCCCAATACCCGATCCCTCACAGTTGGAGCGCCTAAATAACTATCATTCTGTTTGCTTGTTTATTTGTTGAATTACTGCCATTCATGTAAACACGTTGTGGCTGAATAAAAAAATAAAGGAAAAGCAAAGAGCCGAGTGTGAAGGCCTTGGAGGCTGTGGGTATATGACGCAGATGACTGTACCCTTGAATGTATGTGTGTGAGAGTCCATGTGTGCTTAGAGAAAGGTAAGACTAGCAGAGGAGACAGAGGGGAGCTTTGTGCTCGCTCATATCCACTTCTGCACACTTTCTATCTCTCAGTTCTATTTCGAGCTTAAGGAACATGCAGTGGCTTCTCTTTACTCTCCTAACCACATACTATCAGCAGGTAAGTTTTCAACATTTCATTATTGTCCTATATCACAGCAGGTTTAGACTTATCTAAACTCTTACAAAAATATTAAAAGCCCTAAATATGCCTGTAGGAATGGCTGACATACCACTGTGCCATCTCATCCATCCATTCTAGATTTACTATGCATTCTACTTCTTTTTTGCTTTCTGTGGGTTGTGTAGATATAATTATGTACATTATAACCATCGTCCCTTATATAGAAGACTACTTGTTTATTACATTCCCCCCTATCAGGTTAAAGGCTTCACCCATTTGTTACAGAAGTAGGAGCGGATATCATTTTACATAACTGAGATGTGATATTTAACTGAGTCTTATCTCTACTAAGGGGGTTATGACTTTTGACAAATCCTTATTCTGACACCTGAGGAAGTGTGGCCACGGGCAGATTTAGTTTATTGTAGATTCATTTTGAGTCTGTGTGCTAAATGCCTACTTTCTGGCATGAGTTGTAATTTGTTTTAGGTTGGAGGAGGTTATAAGTATCAGTGTGGTGTCAAACCTTGCAATGTTAAGTCTATCTATTGCAGTGGTCCAAACGGTGCACCTCCAAATGTTGTAAAACTACAACTCCTAGCATGCCCGGACAGCATGCTTGGAGTTGTAGTTTTGCAATAGCTTCATTGTGACTGTTAGTTCTTCAGTGTTGTCAGGATTACAAAATATAGAAAATGCAGTAACATTCATCCTGTTTGGCTTAAACCTCTGCTTACTACAAATGTTATCAAGTCCAATACCACTGAACATATAAAAAAAAATCCATAAATAAATAGTTTAAAATAAAAATAAAGCCTAAATTAGAACAAATATTACTAAATATTAGGAGGAAATTATCATTGGCTCTGTTTCTTGTGCTACGCGTATGTTGCCAAAGCTATTGATCAGTCTGGTTTTACTACTGTTCTACTTTCCATTTATAAGCAGTTTTTAACTTTTGGCTACATGTTATATATTTGAATGCCTGAGGTGACACTACTTTAATGATAATATATACATGTGTGGGTAAAGTATATACAAAATTGCCTGTTTTTACCTTACACTACAATATTAGCAGCAGATTAAAGGGGTTACCAGGAATGAGAAAAACAGAGCTAATTTCTACCAAAAACTGCACCACACCTGTACTCAGGTTGTGTGTGGTATAACAACTTCGCTCTAGCTCTTAGCTGCAAAACCATATACAACCTGAGGACAGGTACGGTGCAGTTTTTATTAAAAAGAAATCATCTCCGCTTTTCTAATCCTGCAAAACGCCTTTAGGTCCAGATCATCCCAAAGATGCTTGATCGGATTGAGATCTAGGACCCATTTTGACACCTAGAACCCATTGTCATTTTCCTCACATTGTTTTCTTCCATTAGTGCAACCTGGTGCCATCTCTTCCCAAGGCATGTAATGCACACGTGCAAAGCTGTCCACTTGATGTAATAGAAAATGTGTTTCACCAGACCACACCTACGTCTATTGTTCCACTGTCCAGTTCTGATGCTTAATTGCCCATTGGAGACCAGAGTGGACAGGGTTAGGATGGAATTTTTAATCATAGCAACTATTACTTTCGGGAAATTTGTGCTAGAAATGGTCTTCTGTGGGACCAGACTAGAGAGGCAAACATTCACTCCTCATGTACATCAAACAATAAGCCTAGGGGAAAAATCAAAATCCCTCCTAAACATTGTGCAAACATTATTTTCAGCTATGGGAGATACATGGTGTAGGTGATTGATGATAAAGGGGTATATACTAGTTATTAAATTCAGAGGTTGACTAATTTTTTCCCCTGCACCATAGATGTTTATTCAGTATGTTCAATAATTGACATTCATGGTACAACTGTCTGTAAGTTATTAGTTTAGTTAGATTCTGTTTGCCTAAAATTGGTATTTAGATAACAATCAGACCACATTTTATTACCAATTAATGCAGAAATCCAGATAATTCTAAAAGGTTTACTTACTTTTTCTTGCAACTGTAGGTCTGCACTACTGAAGTCTATGCTTTTAGTAGACAAAGATAATAATAGCTCCAGAGCTTATAGCAATTTTCCATTAAAGCTGTAATAATATTTGAATGTAAAAAATTAGCTACACAAAGAAAACATTTTATAACCCCTGAATAGTAATATCACAAAATCTACAAAAGACTATTTTTAGGTGATAAAAGAAAACAGCAAGAGATCCCCCTCCCCCCCCCCCACCCCCGATCAGACACTTATTCCTTATGTTTTTGATAGGGGATATGTTGTGTGTCACTGGCTTTAATTATATTTCAGTTCCTGTGAATATTTATGCAAATACTACAGAGACAACCACTCAAATTTTCACGGATAATTGTTCTTTTAGGCTGGTGGTTTTCTTTAAAGATAAAAAAAAAAAAAGAGAAACCATAATAAATGAGGAACTAGAAATCTGTCACAGAAAATAGGGTCTGGGTAAGGAGTTGTCTTATGGAGAGGTTTCACTGAAATGAGAAATAATCCTAATATTGAATAATGTTTAGAAAATTTGTAGCACTCCACAATTCTCACAGGTAGGATTTTTATTATTTGAAATGTATACCGGCAATTTTTATGAAATCAAAACCTAACTGAGAATTATGATATGTAATGAGAAATATAATGAATTGGATGAATTGGACTTTGGGACATGACCTATTATGTTTTGTAGGTAATAATATTCTGACTGAGTGCAATATCTTTTAGTTTGTTTGCAGTATTGAAGAAACTGCAAACTTGGTCATGGCAGTGGACAAAGCAGCAGAGTCGGAGGTCTTCCAGCGGCGGGAGTTTTGTCACTGGCCGTGCAAATGCTCACATAAGCGTTCATGCCCGTTGGGTGTAAGCCTGGTCAAAGATGGCTGTGGATGCTGTAAAATTTGTGCTAAACAGCTGGGTGAAAGTTGTAATGAAGCAGAAGCATGTGATCACCACAGAGGTCTGTACTGTGACTACTCCGCTGATGCACCCAAATTTGAAGTTGGGATTTGTAAATGTAAGTGACTTTTTTCCAAAGTATACAGGACTCATTGTACAAAATACTTAAAGGGGTACTCCGCCCCTAGACATCTTATCCCCTATCCAAAGGATAGGGGATAAGATGTCAGATCGTCGCGGTGCCGCTGCTGGGGAGCCCGGGGATCCCCGCTGCGGCACCCCGCTATCATTACAGCACAGAGCGAGTTCGCTCTGTGCGTAATGACGGGCAATACAGGGGTTGGAGCTGCGTGACGTCATGGCTCCGCCCCTCGTGACATCACGGCCCGTCCCCTTAATGCAAGTCTATGGCAGGGAGCGTGACGACCGCCGCGCCCCCTCCCATAGACTTGTATTGAAAGGGGCGGACCGTGACGTCACGAGGGGCGGAGCTGTGACGTAACGATGCTCCGGCCCCTGTATTGCGCGTCATTACATGCAGAGCAAACTCGCTCTGTGCTGTAATGATAGCGCGGTGCCGCAGCGGGGATCCCGGGGCTTCCCAGCAGCGGCACCGCGGCGATCTGACATCTTATCTCCTATCCTTTGGATAGGGGATAAGATGTCTAGGGGCGGAGTACCCATTTAAGGGTAGGGTCATACGTAGCACACCTGCAGCGTATTTCATGCTGTAGATGCACCAATGGCAGTCACAAGAGCAAGCTCTTTGCTGTGGCCGAATAGCTATGTGTGTCCACTTGTAGTGGCGGATTTCCCGCTGCGTTTCTGCTATGAGCAGGCACTGTGTCTACAGCGAGAAATCCGCCACTATAAGTGGACACACAGAGCTACCAGGCCACAGCAGGGAGGTCGCTGTTGTAACTGCTGTAGGGCATGCGCAGCTTGAAAAAATGTACTACAAGTGACCCTACCCTAAAAAGAAATTTAGTGATATGATAAGCTCAACTTAATTAAAAATTGTTCTCTTATTGAAGACAAAAGCTTGGTGGCTGCAGATTGTATACAGTTCAAAAGCCCAGCAGTCCTCTGAATGAGGCATAGTCTTAGTTACTAGTAAGTGCAACAGCTTATGGAAAGGATGGCAGTTGTGGTTGTCATTATGTTGCAACCTGCCTACAGTTCTAACTGGTCATATAGTAGGAGATTTATCAAAACCTGTCCAGAGGTAAAGTTTCTGAGTTGCCCATAGCAAACAATCAGATTGCTTCTTTTATTTTTGAAAAGGCCTCTGAAAAATGAAATAAGCGATCTGATTGGTTGCTGTGGGCAACTCAGCAACTTTTCCTTTGCACAGGTTTTGATAAATCTCCCCCATAGTGTCCACAGGGAGGCTTTCTTCACCTACCCTGGTACCCTTACTGATCCATCTATAGATTGTGGCACTTAGTTTATGGCCTTACGGCTCTCTGCAGTACCAGCTCCTGTCTCTGGGTCATGCAGTGTCTCTGTCAGTAATGCAGCAGCAAAAATAGCCTTGACAGTCAGTCAGTCAGTGTTCTCAACCCTCTCCACAGTTTGACAACAACATGTGGAAATACTTGCAGGTTTTTATTTCAACACAGTCTCCTGCCTCATGTAATAGTGCGACTGCAGCACCTGACACATGTACTGTCAGCATAGGGCTCCACGCTCAAACCTAACCCCAGCCCAGCCACAAGGTGGGTAAAATGAGCGTTTTGACTTCACAAGTGTTTCACAAAAAAAATAAAAAAATTCAATCCTATGTATTTTAATTCAAAAATGTAAATTTCCACAAAACAATTGGAAAAGCCCCCTACAAATTGTTACATAAACTTCTTGAGCTCATGCCAGGGTTCAGAAGGGGAGAAGAATCATCTTAAGAGCAAATCTTGCGAGAATGGTTTTTGTGCAATTTTTTTTTATTTTTATTATTTCAATTTCACAACTGCAGTTTTACAGCAGAGTCAAGAAAATGTGGGGCTTCACCCATTAACCCTTACACAGGGATCTAAATATCACTGCTGTGTATCCCCGGGTTGTGTATGCAGAGTAGCTGCTGACTGGTGAAGCGGTCAGGCAAGAGAGGAACCAACCAACCAAGGGTCATTACAAGGTAGAGAGACTGTACATCAAATCCAAAGGAAATCCACATATGTAAACAGGAACCACGCCAAGTCAAATAACCAAAAGGGCTCACAAGTAAGGGAATGGCAGGCAAAGAGGAGTCAAGAAGTCTAAAGGAAAATCCAATCCAGCGTAGAAAGGGTTAATCCATGAAAGAAGTCAGACATTAGCCTGAACAATATCTACAAGCGCACCATGCAAGGTACAATAACTGTCATAGAAAAAGTGGCAAATCGGATTCAGACAGCCAAGCTCCCAGATTGGCCTCACTAACCCAGCCCAACACTGGTCTGCTGACCAAGCCTCTTGATTGGTAGGATAACCAGACCTATAGCAAAATCCTGTAGTTCGGCAATGGCTGTGCCCAGGGAAAACGCGATACCCGGCCCTTTTACCAGTGCAGCTGAGAAAAACACCACGGCAGCAATTGAAAAAAGCTGCACTAATGTGGAAAGTTAAATACAGTAAAAACTATTTACAGTACATTCACACATACAGGATCCTGCGCAGATTTGATGTGCAGGATTTGTAACTGCAGTTTAGAAGCTGTGCTCAGTCATTTAGTTTACATTGAAATCTGCAGAAGAAAATCCTGCACATCAAATCCTGTGCATGTGTGAACGTACCCTTAAGAAGAACATCCTTTTTCTTAAAGAATATGGCCACAATGCATAACATATGGTGGACTAAAGGGGGGGGGGGGGGGGGGGGATTCAAAGGAATGGTCTTTTGGAGAGGCTTCACTGTTACATATATAAAAACATTGTTTTTATATGTAATCATACAATACAATTTATTTCCTAGAACAGTGATTGTAAGTATTAAAGTGAATATTCATCCCTGAACACCATTTTTTAATCACCCTTAATAGGTCCAATACGAAATCTATTCACTGGGATTAATAGTGTGCTCATACAGTTCACATACATAAGTTTGCTACAAAAATGATAAGAATAACTTCTTTTATATAGCATTGCTTACTTAAAAAATATAACACAAATCTTCCAATTCACTCCAATCTGTAAAATCATGAAGTTATGCATGGACCACAACTTTCTTGCGGCTGCCCATTTTGGCACTATTCAAGCAAAGCACTGCCAAACTGCTTGCCAACTAGAGCTCCTTTCTGAATTCACAAAGATGTGTTAAGGAAGACTTTATGATATCTGTAAACATAAGCATGGTGGCACCAGACCTCTAGCTGCTTTGTCTTTATATAAAGAAGGGGGCACATCTAACAGATATGTAAACTTTACGTGTTATTATAGGTTACTACCACATACTTATACATTGATACTTTTCTTAAATCTGCAGATATATTCGCTGTTGGGTGTGAACTCAATGGGGTGCTTTATCAAAATGGACAGTCTTTTCATCCCAGTCCCTTTTACACATGCTTATGCATAAGTGACACAATTGGATGCACCCCTATACTGGA
This sequence comes from Hyla sarda, assembly GCF_029499605.1. Taxonomy (NCBI): domain Eukaryota; kingdom Metazoa; phylum Chordata; class Amphibia; order Anura; family Hylidae; genus Hyla; species Hyla sarda. The sequence goes on from NC_079191.1 coordinate 241,788,824, forward strand.
TTCTAAACAATCTGACAGCCGCTGTATAGATACCGCAGGACTTATGAAAAAAAAGCCTGATCTAACAAATTGTGCATTGGAGAAGAACCCCACTATGACAGACTTCAAGTTCATACCAGGTATGTAAGCTGTAAACATATACATGTATGCATCTACATGTATACATATCTATCTATATATATATCCGAAGTAAACCGCGGCACTCAATGGATAAGGTGCAGAAAGTTGTGATTTATTCCAGAGAAAGGCTGCATGGCAGCTGAAACGTCGCTTGCTTTGCATTAGTATGGAATAAATCACAACTTTCTGCACCTTATCCATTGAGTGCCGCGGTTTACTTCGGATGTGTGAATTGCCTTGACCGGGCTCCTTCGCCGCTGGCACCCCCCAGATCCACACGGTGTGCTGTTCCTTTGGAAATTATTTGGGAATATATATATATGTATATATATATATATATATATATATATATATATATATATATACTAGCTGAGTACCCGGCGTTGCCCGGTTTTTCCTTCCTAATCCTTGCTGGGGAGGAAAATAAACAAAGGAGGAAGCTTTTGACTTCATATCCCATCCTCATATATTGCTGTCATTTTCCAACCCCATATCCCATCCTCATATCCCGACCTCCTATCCCGACCTCCTATCCCGACCTCCTATCCTGTCATCCTATCCCTTCCTCCTATCCCGTCCTCCTATCTCGACCTCCTATCTTGTACTCCTATCCCGACCTCCTATCTCGACCTCCTATCCCGTCCCCTATCCAGTCCATCTATCTCGACCTCCTATCTCGACCTCCTATCCTGTCCTCCTATCGTGTCCTCCTATCTCGATGTCCTATCCTGACCTCCTATCCCGTCATCCTTTTTCGACCTCCTATCCTGACCTCCTATGCCGTTCTCCTATCTCGACCTCCTATCCTGACCTCCTATCCCGACCCGTAATATGTGTTCCAGGTATTGAAATATCTCCAGCCGTACAGAAGTTATGTGTGAACATACATTTCTCATTGATTTGCATAGGACTTTAAACAAAAACCCTGACCCTCACAAATGGGGGTAGTTAAGGGTTAAATAAACTATCCTATATTTTAAGTGGACATATAAGTAACATGTGGCCAAGTATTATCGAAATATCTCCAGCCGTTTGGAAGTTATGCAGTAACATATATTTCCCATAGACTTGTATGGGACTTTAAACATAAACCCCGCCCCTGGCAAATGGGGGTGAGTAAGGGTTAAATCACCTATACTATGTTTGTTGTTGACATATAAGTAAACATGTGTGCCAAGTTTCATGTTAATATCTTTAGCCGTTTGGATGTGATACTGGAACATACACACATACATACACACATTGAGTTTTATATATATATACTAGCTGAGTACCCGGCGTTGCCCGGTTTTTCCTTCTTAATCCTTGTTGGGGAGGAAAATAAACAAAGGAGGAAGCTTTTGACTTCATCTCCCGTCCTCATATATTGTTGCTATATCCTGACCTCCTATCCGGACCTCCTATCCCGTCCTCCTATCCCGTCCTCCTATCTCGACCTCCTATCCTGACCCCCTATCTCGACCTCCTATCCTGACCTCCTATCCCGACCTCCTATCTCGACCTCCTATCCCATCCTCCTATTCCGTCCTCATATCCCGTTCTCATATACCATTCTCCTATCTCGAACTCATATCCCGACCCGTAACATGTGTACCAGGTATTGAAATATGTCCAGCCGTACGGAAGTTATGTGGGAACATACATTTCCCATTGATTTGCATTGGACTTTAAACAAAAACCCCGACCTTCACAAATGGGGGTATTTAAGGGTTAAATTAACTATCCTATATGTAAGGAACCATCCTCGGGGATTCACTATGGGATCGTCCTGGACTACGCCACAGGATGCGTTTCTTCTCAATAAACCAGCAAACAAACGTTTATAATGCAAATCTGGCACCTTGCCAGTTTTATTAGACAGGTTGCAGGGGAAAAAATAAACAAAAAGCAGGAACAAAACAAAATCCTAGACCGTCTGGTCACTGACTAAACAGATCAGCTTGTCCTGACTAACAACCGCTGAGCTTCCCTCAGCCGGTTAAACATATGTCCACTGCAACCTTCTACTCACAATTCATGTCACTCTTTGAGCCACTCATAGTTTTTTTCCAAGGCCAGCTCGTCTTTTCCGAGACCTTTTACTGACAGCGGTCTCCTCACTTTCGCTGTTAGACCTTGAGACATCCTCTGGTCCTCTGTCAGACACTCAACTCAGCAATTCTCCATCTCTAGATGAAGTATCACCCTTTTTCAGGGTTGCGGCCACTTGTGCCTCCTTATCATCATCAACAACAGGTGCCACTGACACCTGGCACTCTTCCTCTCCCACCACGTTGGCAACTCTGGAGACTCTTTCTAAACACTCCCCTAGGACAGGCAATCCCTTGGCGGTAAGTTTGTTGCCCCTAGCAACAACTTCAATGGCTATGGGCACCAGCGAATGCGGGTGATTCCCAAACAGTTCCTCTGAACTGCCTCTCGGCTGCTTGGCAGACTTTTCCTTTGTCTTGTCACAGTCTCTCCATGGCCTGGAAAAAACTACTAGGGCTCCTGGGTCTGCAACAATATGTGGTCCAGTGGTTCGTCCTTCCTGGTTACGACCTCTCTTTAGTTCAGACACCACATCTTCTTCAGTAAGGACTCTGTCTGTGACCGTAAGCGCAGCCCCCAGCTCCAGCGGTACTCTTTTCTGGAGTTTTGGTTTTTCCGCAGCCATCTCTGTAGCTTCTATTCCAGTCACCTCTTTAACTTGACTCGCGGACTGTTCTTCAGCTCCCCTAGTGGTCTGGCACACTCCCACCTGAGATATACCTAGGGTCTGCTGACACTCCCCGTCCTCATCCTCTGCTGAGTTACTGTCCCCTGCTACATGGTGCAAATCAAGTGTTGTGAGCCTATCAGGTGTTCCTGCTCTAGTCACCCGACTATCTTCCCACAACTATTGAAAAAACAGAAAATCTTTCCCCAGCACTACTTCATACTCTAAGGTAGGCTCAATTGCAAACTTATGACTTATGGTACCATAGGGAGTAGAAATATACACATTAACTGTTTTACAACCCCAAATACCAGCTTGTATAGACACTACAGCAGGGTCTGGCTTTCTGCAGCTGGTCTTTACCAGACTTATTACACATTTTGGATCTAACAAAACCACCATCTTTTTACCTTCTATTTCCAGCTCACACGGGTTTTCTTTTGCCTGGCGACAGTACTCTTTACATCAGAACACATTAACATAAGTGTTTCAAGAAAAACATTATCAGCCTGCATGGGTTCACAATATACAGCACCATTCACACAGTCCAGTAGTGACACCCCAGTCCTCACTACTTCCGGAACCTTTGTGTGTGAACTCTCAGGTGCACTCTCAGCATCCAACAGCTGCCAGAAATACGGAAAGTCTCTGCCCAGTACAATTTCAACTGTAAGTTCCTCACATACCTCCATCATATTGCTTACTGTCCCAAAACATGTATCAAAGGTAATTTGAACAGTCTCACCGGGCTCCGGGCGGGACTTCACAAAGGGAATTATTTCCGGCATATTCCGAGATACAGTCTGGCAACAATCCAACTCCACCAACAGTGGGACTCCACCCACTAATAACTCACGGGTCCCTTTTTCATCTTTGTGACCATCAGTTGTGGCCCACGTCGGTTGCTCCCAGCAACAGCCTCCCGATGGCGACCCATTTCCAGAGAGAAAAAAAACGCTCCTCCACAGACACCATCCTGTGCTTGAACTCCTCTGCTGAGCTCATCCGACTTGCAACATGCAGGGGGTTGCTCCTAGCAACGGCTCAACTGCAACTCATCCATTGGTTGCCCTTGGCAACAGTTTTCCCGCATCCTACACCATATTGTAAGGAACCATCCTCGGGGATTCACTCTGGGATCGTCCTGGACTACGCCACAGGATGCGTTTCTTCTCAATAAACCAGCAAACAAACGTTTATAATGCAAATCTGGCACCTTGCCAGTTTTATTAGACAGGTTGCAGGGGAAAAAATAAACAAAAAGTAGGAACAAAACAAAATCCTAGACCGTCTGGTCACTGACTAAACAGATCAGCTTGTCCTGACTAACAACGGCTGAGCTTACCTCAGCCGGTTAAACATATGTCCTCTGAAACCTTCTACTCACAATTCATGTCACTCTTTGAGCCACTCATAGCTCGGGCTGTGTACTCCTCAGCAGGCTCTGTCTCTCCCCTACAGCCCACTTGCTGTCTCCTAGGAAGAGCCCAGATTAGACTGACTCTCCATCTTATATACACACCTCCCTTCCCTCCTGCCTCATTAAATTAAGAAGCAGGTGAGATTCTGAAGGGTTAGCCAAGGAAATACATATAAGTGGACATATAAGTAACATGTGACCAAGTATTATCGAAATATCTTCAGCCGTTAAGAAGTTATTCAATAACATATATTTCCCATAGACGTGTATGGGACTTTAAACATAAACCCCGCCCCTGGCAAATGGGGGCGAGTAAGGGTTAAATCACCTATCCTATGTTTGTTGCTGACATATAAGTAACATGTGTGCCAAGTTTCATGTTAATATCTTTAGCCGTTTTGACGTGATGCTGGAACATACATACATACATACACACATACATACACACATTGAGTTTTATATATATAGATTACTAGCTGAGTACCCGGCGTTGCCCGGTTTTTCCTTCATAATCCTTGTTGGGGAGGAAAATAAACAAAGGAGGAAGCTTTTGACTTAATATCCCGTCCTCATATATTGTTGTCATATCCCGACCTCCTATCCCGTCCTCCTATCCCGTCCTCCCATCCCGTCCTCCTTTCCCGACCTCATTTCCCATCCTCCTATCCCGTCCTCCTTTTCCATCCTCCTTTCCCGTCTTCCTTTCCCGTCCTCCTTTCCAGTCCTCCTTTTCTGTCCTCCTAACTCGTCCTCCTATCTCATCCTCCTATCCAGTCCATCTATCCTGTCCTCCTATCCCGACCTCCTATCCCATCCTCCTATCCCGTCCTCCTATCACGACCTCCTATCCCATCCTCCTATCACGACCTCCTATCCCGTCCTCATATCACAACCTCCTATCCCGTCCTCCTATCTCGACCTCCTATCCCGACCTCCTATCCCGACCTCCTATCCCGTCCTCCTATCCAGACCTCCTATCCCGACCTCTTATCCAGTCCTCCTATCCCGTCCTCCTATCCCGTCCTCCTTTCCCGTCCTCATATCTCAACCTCCTTTCCCGTCCTCCTGTCCCATCCTCCCATCCCATACTCCTATCCAGTCTATCTATCCCGTCCTCCTATCCCATCCTCCTATCCCGACCTCCTATCCCGTCCTCCTATCACGACCTCCTATCCCAACCTCCTATCCCGTCCTCCTATCTCGACCTCCTATCCCGTCCTCCTATCTCGACCTCCTATCCCGTCCTCCTATCCTGTCCTCCTATCGCGTCCTCCTATCCCGTCCTCCTATCCCGACCTCCTATCCCGTCGTCCTATCCCATCGTCCTATCCCGTCCTCCTATCCCGTCCTCCTATACCGTCCTCTTATCACGACCTCCTATCCCGTCCTCCTATCACGACCTCCTATCACGACCTCCTATCCCATCCTCCTATCACGACCTTCTATCCCGTCCTCATATCACAACCTCCTATCCCGTCCTCCTATCTCGACCTCCTATCCCGACCTCCTATCCCGACCTCCTATCCCGTCCTCCTATCCAGACCTCCTATCCCGACCTCTTATCCAGTCCTCCTATCCCGTCCTCCTATCCCGTCCTCCTTTCCCGTCCTCATATCTCAACCTCCTTTCCCGTCCTCCTGTCCCATCCTCCCATCCCATACTCCTATCCAGTCTATCTATCCCGTCCTCCTATCCCATCCTCCTATCCCGACCTCCTATCCCGTCCTCCTATCACGACCTCCTATCCCAACCTCCTATCCCGTCCTCCTATCTCGACCTCCTATCCCGTCCTCCTATCCCGTCCTCCTATCCCGTCCTCCTATCCTGTCCTCCTATCGCGTCCTCCTATCCCGTCCTCCTATCCCGACCTCCTATCCCGTCGTCCTATCCCATCGTCCTATCCCGTCCTCCTATCCCGTCCTCCTATACCGTCCTCTTATCACGACCTCCTATCCCGTCCTCCTATCACGACCTCCTATCCCGTCCTCCTATCACGACCTCTTATCCCGTCCTCCTATCACCACCTCCTATCCCGTCCTCCTATCTCAACCTCCTATCCCGTCCTCCTATCTCAACCTCCTATCCCGTCCTCCTATCTCGACCTCCTATCCCGACCTCCTATCCCGTCGTCCTATCCCGTCGTCCTATCCCGACCTCCTATCCAGTCCTCCTATCCCGACCTCCTATCCAGTCCTCCTATCGCGTCCTCCTATCGCGTCCTCCTATCCCGACCTCCTATCCCGTCGTCCTATCCCATCCTCCTATCCCGTCCTCCTATCCCGACCTCCTATCCAGTCCTCCTATCGCGTCCTCCTATCCCGACCTCCTATACCGGTCCTCCTATCCCGGTCCTCCTATCCCAGTCCTCCTATCCCGGTCCTCCTATCCCGATCCTCCTATCCCGGTCCTCCTATCCCATCCTCCTATCCCGATCCGTAATATGTGTACCAGTTATTGAAATATCTCCAGCCGTATGGAAGTTATGTGTGAACATACATTTCCCATTGATTTGCATGGAACTTTGGAACTTTAAAAAAAAAAAAAAAAACCCGACCCTCACAAATGGGGATAGTTAAGGGTTAAATTAACTATCCTATATTTTAAGTGGACATATAAGTAACATGTGACCAAGTATTATCGAAATATCTCCAGCTGTTTGGAAGTTATGCAGTAACATATATTTCCCATTGACTTGTATGGGACTTTAAACATAAACCCCGCCCCTGGCAAATGGGGGTGAGTAAGGGTTAAATCACCTATCCTATGTTTGTTGTTGACATATAAGTAACATGTGTGCCAGGTTTCATGTTAATATCTTTAGCCGTTTGAACGTGATGCTGGAACATACACACATACATACATACACACACACGTTGAGTTATATATATATATATATATATATATATATGACTTTTTTTTTTAGAAGTCTGCTAAATTACATTTGCTTTTACTAAATCCATTTATATTTCTCCATCCATCTCTGAAACTAACCTAGACAAATTCCTCTGGTTTTGGGCAAAACTGGATTTGCCCATTTGGCTGCCAATGCTAGGGTGTGGAGAAAAGCAAATTATTTTGTCTGAATGGAGTTTGTGGTTCACCAAAATCATGTATTAGGATTTAAGATTCACTTCTGCCCATTGTAGGAAAATACTAATTCAAACATTGTATTCTAAAGACTTGTAAACTTTCATATCAGTAAGCTGCAATTGTGTGGACAAAAATGCCTCATTGATGAGGTTAGAGGAGAATGGGCAGGCTGGTTCAAGATGACAGAAAGAGAACAGTAACTCAAAAAACACTTGTTACAACCACAGTATGCAGAATACCATCTCTGAACACACACCATGTTGAATCTTGAGCAGACTGGCTACAGAAACAGAAAACCACACCAGGTTCCACTCCTGTCATCTAAGAACAGGAAACTGAGGCACAGGCTCACCAAAATTGAACAATTGAAGACTGCAAGATCCTTGCCTGGTCTAATAAGTCTCGCGTAAACATCATGAAAGCATGGATCCATCCTGCCTTGTAGAAATGGTTCAGGCTAGTGGTGGTGTAATGGTGTGGGGGGGGGGGGCATTTTCTTGGCACTTTTTGGATCCCTTAGTACAAATTAAGCATTGTAAAAACATGACAGCCTACCTGAGTATTGTTGTTAGACAGGAGAAAGGACTTCCACGGAGTGGTGGGGGATATCGGCGCTGACCAAGATCGGACAAGTCTGGTGAGTCGAATTTTTATTAAAATGCAACGGCTGCATTTTAATAAAAATTCTTCTACTCACCGGACGTGTCCGATCTTGGTCAGCGCCGATATCCCCCACCACTCCGTGGAAGTCCTTTCCCCTGTCGTGTTACGTTCAGATCGGGGAGGCTGCAGACCAGACTTATCCACTCACCCACGCAGACCATTGTTGTGTGTGAGCTCACACAACCGCCATCGGTAAGGGTCTCTCAATATTTCAAACCTGAATCCTGCAGTGGCGATTTTACGCTATGGAGCGCTCTTCCTTCTTGTTTTGAGTATTGTTGTCGACCATGTCCATCCCTTTATGACTAAGATCCTGATGGCTACTTCCAGCAGGATAATGCACTATGTCACAAAGCTCATGTCTCAAACTGGGTTCATGAACATGACAATAAGTTCACTGTACTCCAATGACCTCCACAGTCACCAGATCTCAATCCAATAGACCACCTCTGGGATGTGGTGGGATGGGAGACTTACATCATGTATGTGCAGCCGACAAATCTGCAGCAACTGTGAGATGCCAACATGTCATATGGACCAAAATCTCTGAGGAATGTTTCTAGCACTTTGTAGAAAGTATGCCATGGAAAATGAAGGCAAATCTGAAGGCAACCCAGTTCTTGCAAGGAGTCTCTAATAAAGTGGTCAATGAGTGTATATAGTATTTTTTAACTTAATGTGCTACTACATAGCATTTCCAATGAACTGTGTGCTATGTTCTACTTTACCACATTGCTCCAATGCTTGGCAGGCCTGTTTTAGGAGCTTTTATAGTGTGCAATTCATGGTTCATGGCTTTTCTAGTCTGGACAACTATTTAAAGATGTTTTTGCATCTTTAAAGGGGTTATTCACCATAAGGTGATTTTAGTACGTACTTGCCAGACAGTAATGGACATGCTTAGGAAGGATCTGCGCTTGTCTTGGGGCTAAATGGCTCTGTTGCAAAATTACCATAATACTGTGGCTAGATTTTTGTGAACTGGTATTTCCTGTTTGAGTTTTCTTCTTTGCCTACAAATCCCAGAATTCCTTTTTCCTTCCTCCCATACATCAGCCACCCCACCCAATGTTTTTAAATCAGGGTGCCTACAGCTGTTGCATTAGTTGCAGAATGATCTCTCTCCCACCAAGCGATCCCTCCACCCATTGAAGCAGACAAGCTCCCTGTCATCAGCTGACTAGTGAGTCAGGTCTCTGCAATTGCAACCTGGGAAAAATCGGAGACAACAGTTATTTTGTATGCTGTTAAAAATAAATATTGGGGTGAAAATCACATAAAAATTGTGAGAAAGCCGTCACACACAGGTACAGACACTATATTATGAACTACACTAACTTTACAGCCCTTTTAGCATAGTCAAAAAAAAAATCCTGGAATACCCCTTTAAGGCTATAGATATCTTTGCAGTTTATTGCTCAATTGCCTTCCAATTGTAAATTTAAGCAAACTCTTTAAATAGTCTTCATTTTAAATTTTCCTACCTTTTTTGTTTTTGTTGTTATAAAGTCTGTGAAATCCTTTATATATGTGACTGTCCTGTTGCTTCTGACAGATCCATCACCACACTGTGTCTGGCAGCATCAGCTCTCTGTGTTCTCCTACCATGTAAAAAAAGAAAATGGCAGCAGCACACTTGGTCAACAAAATGGAGGCTCTTAGCGCACTTTTTGATCAAAACGTGTCCCCCATCCACCACGCGGAGGTGGCCTCTTATCGGATGGGTCCCTAAACACTCACCTACCTCAGGCTGGGTGACATGTTGGATCCACTAACGATCCAAACCACCTCCTGTGAAAATAGGGGAGGGGATGCACGGCTACAGAGGGAGCCACTCCCCCCAAATTTGCACAGCAAAGAAAAAAAACTTAAAATGTAGCCAGCACCTAAACCCAATACACGGGTGCACGCTGCTGTGGCAAGTACAAAACATGTAAAAAAAGAAAATGGCAGCAGCACACTTGGTCAACAAAATGGAGGCTCTTAGCGCACTTTTTGATCAAAACGTGTCCCCCATCCACCACGCGGAGGTGGCCTCTTATCGGATGGGTCCCTAAACACTCACCTACCTCAGGCTGGGTGACATGTTGGATCCACTAACGATCCAAACCACCTCCTGTGAAAATAGGGGAGGGGATGCACGGCTACAGAGGGAGCCACTCCCCCCAAATTTGCACAGCAAAGAAAAAAAACTTAAAATGTAGCCAGCACCTAAACCCAATACACGGGTGCACGCTGCTGTGGCAAGTACAAAACATGTAAAAAAAGAAAATGGCAGCAGCACACTTGGTCAACAAAATGGAGGCTCTTAGCGCACTTTTTGATCAAAACGTGTCCCCCATCCTCCACGCGGAGGTGGCCTCTTATCGGATGGGTCCCTAAACACTCACCTACCTCAGGCTGGGTGACATGTTGGATCAACTAACGATCCAAACCACCTCCTGTGAGGTGGTTTGGATCGTTAGTGGATCCAACATGTCACCCAGCCTGAGGTAGGTGAGTGTTTAGGGACCCATCCGATAAGAGGCCACCTCCGCGTGGTGGATTGGGGACACGTTTTGATCAAAAAGTGCGCTAAGAGCCTCCATTTTGTTGACCAAGTGTGCTGCTGCCATTTTCTTTTTTTACATGTTTTGTACTTGCCACAGCAGCGTGCACCCGTGTATTGGGTTTAGGTGCTGGCTACATTTTAAGTTTTTTTTCTTTGCTGTGCAAATTTGGGGGGAGTGGCTCCCTCTGTAGCCGTGCATCCCCTCCCCTATTTTCACAGGAGGTGGTTTGGATCGTTAGTGGATCCAACATGTCACCCAGCCTGAGGTAGGTGAGTGTTTAGGGACCCATCCGATAAGAGGCCACCTCCGCGTGGTGGATGGGGGACACGTTTTGATCAAAAAGTGCGCTAAGAGCCTCCATTTTGTTGACCAAGTGTGCTGCTGCCATTTTCTTTTTTTACATGTTTTGTACTTGCCACAGCAGCGTGCACCCGTGTATTGGGTTTAGGTGCTGGCTACATTTTAAGTTTTTTTTCTTTGCTGTTCTCCTACCATGTCTCAGTGTAAGATACCTGCAGAATTGGAGGAGGTTGTACTTGGCAGATCAAAGTAGAGGGGGTGGGAGGCTGGTCACATGCATGCAGAACCTTCTCAGTGTACATAGAAGGGAGAGCACAGGGGGGCAGATATAGAAAATAACCCATGGTAGAATGTAAGGGAGGAAACAGAATATCCCACTTTTTATGAGTAGTGTCTGTTAGCACAAGAGATAGGATCTCTCATGGGCTGTAGAAAGAGCAATACATGACATTCAGCGCAGATACAGGACATTCAATGAATACAGAAGCCTAGATTCACATACCTAAGTGCTTTTTTTTAACTCAATGTATTTATAAACATATGTAAAATATATATATATATTTATTGTTAAAGGAGTCCATAGCCTTGAAAGCCAATGGCTGTCTATCCTGCAAAACCGAAAAAACTGTGCCTTCTTCTCACCAGTGCCATTCCTGTATATCACCATAGAGATTGGATCTCTATTGACCCTACACTGACGGCATGTTTTAGCCATATACCACCAATATCTGCAGAAATGGGGAATAGTACAATACTGTCAAGAATGTGATATAAATCATTAGGGTAGGTTCACATGTGGTGTCTTGTTCGACCATAAATACGTCTGGGCATTGTATAGAAAATAGTCTTACATGCTGAGATTCTTGTGGAATCGCTTTGGATTTGAAAGAAGTAGAATCCATCATAAAAACCGAAACCAAAGTTGATATGCCATGGAAAGAAAAGATCCACATGGTTTCCATGAGGAAAAAATGCATACCACGCGGTGTCTGTCATAAGAATACATTGAATGTACATGTCAGTAACTTCCCACAAAATGTAAGTCCGTGGACACCGCTGATCCCAGTATGAAAGTACCCCAAAGTGTAAAATACGGTTCAAATATGTAGCAGACCAACATTGCACTTTACCAGTGCTTAGGATATGATTTAAAGGAGCCCATTTGAATAATAAATAAAAATAAAAGTTCCTGTCATCCTCTTTACATGCAGCAATGTTATTCGCCTATAAAGTGGGAAGGTAAATGCTTTTGGCACGATGAAACTCTGTATGATTTTATTAACACAACCTTTGGAACATTCCGGCCTTCGCTTTATATCTTGTTCGCATGGGCAAATACTCTTCAACACATGCAATAATATAACATGCTTTTGTGTATTGCAGATATATGGCTTCTAACCTGCCTCCTGCTCTGAACGCTTTACAACCATGTCTACTTTTCAGGTACACAATAGATTTGCCCAAAATACATGTATGAGGTCTGGAGACCGTCTCTCAGCTGAAATATGTTTTAACATCTTTTGTCTGAATTTAGCGGCCTTTAATATGAAAAAGTTTTCAGACCAGCAGAGTACAAACATGACCTCCCATTCATAGCAAGCTCCCATGTGGTCAAGGTTTATTTCAAACTAGTGTATTAACTATAAGAGCAGTCACACTATAGAACTATCTGTCACATAATAGCTGATGCTACTGTTCAGCAGGGGCTTGGATGCCTTTCTTGAAAAATATATTACAATTTATAAATTCTAGATTTCTGGAGATAATTAGTTTGCCATATTTGGAGAAGGGAATGATTTATTAACCCCTGGTATGGGGCAATTGACATTTGCCTCATAAGGGTTCTTTTGCCTTTCTCCGGATTAACACAGTAGGGTTAAAAGTTGAACTTAATGGACTCTTGTCTTTTGAACTATGTATTGGTAAACATAGGGACATTATTACAGATTATATTGTGTCAATACATTGTCATTTTAGGTCTTGATAGGCTGGGTTCACATATACAATGGGGCAAAAAAGTATTTAGTCAGCCACCAATTGTGCAAGTTCTCCCACTTAAAAAGATGGCCTGTAATTTTCATCATAGGTATACCTCAACTATGAGAGACATAATGAGAAAAAAAATACATGAAATCACATCGTCTGATTTTTAAAGAATTTATTAGCAAATTATGGTGGAAAATATGTATTTGGTCAATAACAAAAAGGTTTTCATGCAGATCTCCTCTAGAGCAGTGATGTTTTGGGGCTGTCGCTGGGCAACACGCACTTTCAACATTTCCCTCCAAAGGTTTTCCATGGGGTTGTGATCTGGAGACTGGCTAGGCCACACCAGGACCTTGAAATGCTTCTTACAAAGTCACTCATTGCCCGGGTGGTGTGTTTGGGATTATTGTCATGCTACAACAAAGATGTGGTTTCAAATGGCAGGAGGTGCTCAACCCCAAATGCAGTTGTGCATATATACTGGGGGAGCAAATCTTCCCCTTGTGGTCTGTTGCTAAGGGTGATCCACAGCATAAAAATGCATACAATGGGGGATGCCTGGAGGTTACTGGGAGCAGGCTGTAAGTCGGGCCTAATGCTACTGTAATTGCCCACTGGCCCCTGGTTTTGCTTATCATGCACAGGTAGGTTAGTGTTAGGTCCCATGCCACTTGAGAAACCTTGGCGTTGGTGTGTCCTTCATCTAAGGATATACTGGTGAATGTCTCAATTTTAACATCAGTGTTGAGGGATAGCCAATGTCATTGTATACATCTACCACAGTAGTGCACCTAAATTCCTGTATCATTGTCACGCTGAAAGACCCAGCCACAATTCAATTTCAATGCCCTTACTGATGAAAGGAGGTTTTCACTCAAAATCTCATGATACATGACCTCATTCATTCTTTCCTTTACACGGATCAGTCGTCCTGGTCTCTTAGCAGAAAAACAGCCCCAAAGCATGATGTTTCCACTCCCATGCTTCACAGTAGGTATGGTGTTCTTTGGATGCAGCTCAGCATTCATTCTACTCCAAACACGTCAAGTTGAGTTTTTACCAAAAAGTTCTAATTTGGTTTAATCTGACCATGAGACATTCTCCCAATCCTCTTCTGGATCATCCAAATGCTCTCTAGCAAACTTCAGACGGGCCCGGACATGTACTGGCTTAAGCAGAGGGACATGTCTGGCACTGCATGATTTGAGTCCCTGGCGGCAAAGTATGTTACTGATGGTAGCCTTTGTTACTTTGGTCCCAGCTCTCTTCAGGTCTTTCACCATTCTTGTGATCATTTTGACACCACAGGGTGAGATCTTGCGTGGAGCCCCAGATCGAGGGAGATTATCAGTGGTCTTTTATGTCTTCCATTTTCTAATAATTGTTCCCACAGTTGACTTCTTCACACAAAGCTGCTTTCCTATTGCAGATCCAGTCTTCACAGCCTGGAGCAGGTCTACAATTTTGTTTCTGGTGTCCTTTGACAGCTCTTTGGTCTAGGCCATAGTGGAGTTTGGAGTGTGACTGTTTGAGGTTGTGGACAGGTGTCTTTTATACTGATAAGTTCAAACAGGTGCCATTAATACAGGTAACAAGTGGAGGACAGAGGAGACTCTTTAAGAAGAAGTTACAGGTCAGTGAGAGCCAGAAATCTTGCTTGCTTGTAGGTGACCAAATACTTATTATCCACCATAATTTACAAATAAATTCTTTAAAAATCAGACAATGTGTTTTATGGATTTTTTTTCTCATTATGTCTCTCATAGTTGAGGTATACCAATGATGAAAATTACAGGCCTCTCATTTTTAATTGGTGGCTGACTAAATACTTTTTTGCCCCACTGTATCCAGCATAGTTTTCCTCCAGTGTGCACCGGAGGGAAACTTATGCTAGAACTGATCCCATTCATTTGAATGGGACAGTTCACAATTTTGATGCCAGATGGTTGGACACACCAGAGAGCATCGGACTGGGGAACGCAGCTTGCTGCATTCTCCAGTCCCGCATCCAGAAACAATGGACGCCGGATGCTATACAACTGATGACAACTTGTCATCAGTTGTGGCATCAGTTGCGTCCAGATCTAAGCTGAGTTCACATATGCCGGATGGACATATTTGAACCCAGCCTTACTCTTTTGACTCCAGACATCTGACGTAAAATACGGGATTTACTTTTGAGACAAGCAAGGTAATACTCTGGTGGTAATGGGAGACTCTCACGGTTTTCTAGCTTATTTGCCAATGGTCAGCATCAGTGAGTAGTGGAGCCTAGAACTGGGCATGTCAGGTTATAAGGCATATGACCAGCAATAGTCAAAAAATACAGTACTAGAGGACAAAGCATAAAAATGGTCAGGAACAATATGTAGCTGAATATGACAAGTCAAGAGGTCACAGAACCAAAGCTATTTGCTAAGACTACCTAAGCAGACATGCAATACCTCAAATCCAAATGGGCTGCACACACAAAGCCTAAAGCGAGGTATGGCGGTCACATAAAGCTAATCCTAATCTTCCTATTTAGCAATTTATTTTATGCACCTTGATAACTTCATAGGTTTATTTGGGTTCTATGGACACATATAAATACAACACTTTATAATAATATGTAAGAGTTTTCTACTTACAGCTGCTTAAAATACTGTGTTGATGTACTAAAGAACTTACAAAAAATCTTAATCTTCAATGAAAAGGTAACTGAAGAGCCTTTACATTTATTGCTGATAACCAAATACGATGCTGCACCAGAATCTGCATGCACAAATAAACTATTCATATTGCTTTAAACCATTTGGTAAATCCCCCTCTTATACCCTCTTAATAACCACTGTACTAAGAGCAATTTTGTACTTTCATCTTTAACATTTTATAGGGAAAATATTATGCATATGCCATCTGTAAAAACTCCATTGTGCTGTATTTCAGTGTACAAGATTTTACCACTTGTTTGGAAAAGGAAATGTCTTGTGCAGGCAACTTCATGGAGTCCATGTTCTAAAACGTGCGGAATGGGCATATCCATACGAGTTACCAATGAGAACAGCAAATGTGAAATGAGAAAGGACAGACGACTCTGCTTTCTTAGGCCATGTAATACAACTCTGCTAAGTAATGTGAAGGTAATCATTTTCTGTGACTTATTTTTACATAGTGCCTAAGAAAAGTCTTTATTCCATTTACCCTGTTAAAGCCCAGTCAAGCTGCCTGTGAAATATTTCACATGCAACCATAAATTCTATTCTCATTTTCATTGGGTTCTGGACACAGAGTTAGCCACTTTAGGATATTAATATTGCTTTTGCTCTAGTAAGATGTCTGTAACAGTACACACTTGTTTACCATAACACTTCTGGAGCATCTTTTCTTAGAACTCACTGTTGTGCCGTTCAACTGTTCTCCCTCTTAGAAAAGTATTCTTGCATTAACAACTGGGCAAGAGAATCCCATAGGGAAGTGTCCAGGTCCCAGACAAAATTAGATTAAAAGTCCAAAATTTTAATTAGTCCATATAAAAATAAGATAAGATGAAAAACAAAACACCCAGTGAGTTAAAAACACAACGCCGACGCGTTTCGGACCATTAGGTTCCTAGTAATGACTAAGGATCTAATGGTCCGAAACGCGTCGGCGTTGTGTTTTTAACTCACTGGGTGTTTTGTTTTTCATCTTATCTTATTTTTATATGGACTAATTAAAATTTTGGACTTTTAATCTAATTTTGTCTGGGAGCTGGACACTTCCCTATGGGATTCTCTTGCATTGTATTTATACCGAGAAAACGGCTCGGCGTCATCCAGGCTTCCAGAATACGGATACAAAGTGTTTGGATCAACAAGACTATATAAGCGGTGAGCTGGCTACAATTTTTCCTTATGACAGTATTAACAACTGGGCCCTATGATTCCCCTTGTTAATAAGGTGTGTACTGGTAAAGTTTACCATTGACTTAGTCAGTGATAACCACTGATAGTAATGGTATCGCCCACTTGTGAATGTATTCACTTATTTCCAGCTTAGCGCAGTTGCTCTAGAATTGTTAAATCCAAGAGCATGCAGTTATTTACTAAATCAGTATTGTCAGTCCTCAAGGATGCATTCAGGCAATAGGAAAATCTTTGAATTTATTAACTGAATAAAATATATTAGGACATCATACATAAAAACTTTAAAAATCAAGCTTCTACTGTGGAAGGAGCCAGGTGCCAAGAAACACATCAGTTATTTCTGGTCATATACAAATACAAGTGGATGCAGTACACTGCCATAGCAAATTGTTACATTTTTGGCGCCATCTGCTGTCTCATCTGGAGCTTTTCCCCACCCACCAGCCTCATGCACTTAGCGTCTGGATCTGTTACCCTGCAGGCTGTGACAGTGGACCACATGTCTGCACGCACAGCAATTGTCACAGATGCTGGAACCTCTCCCAGTAGAGGAAGTGGCAAAACCCCTGCAGTAATGAGATTCTCTTTCTGGTGGGGCCAATTTACATAGGAGTGGTGCATTAAAATTACACTCAAAAAGAAGCGGTGAACTAATACCATCCAAAGAAGATGATGCCATATTTGTTGATCTACAGAGCAGAGGGCATACTATTAAAAGGGGTACTCCGGTGGAAAACATTATTTATTTATTTTTTTAAATCAACTGGTACCAGAAAGTTAAACAGATTTGTAAATTAGAGAAAAATAAAAATTGTATCCGAGGTTAAATCCGAACCTTGTATCCAAGGTTAAGTTGTGGTTGATAAATCGGTCCCCACCGACTAAGTAAAGTGAATTTAACCCGATAACGACCACCGACGAGTATAGACGTCCAGGTTGGCGGCCGTTCCCGCACCTGGACGTCTATACTCGTCCATTATTCTCGTGGGTGCTGCCCAGTGCACCCACGAGATCGCGGCAGGGACTCGGCTGTATCACACAGCCGGGACCCTGCTGCACTGCCAGGACCGAAGTAAACTTCGGTCCCGGCAGTTTTAACCCTTACAGCCGCGGTCGGAAGTGACCGCGGGCTGTAAGCGTTATGACAGAGGGAGGGGGCTCCCTCTGTCTCCTCTGCAGCACCCCGCATCGCGATCGCGGGGTGCTGTGTGGCCGCGGCTGGCCGGGACCTGCCGCACTGCCGGGAGTGAAGTTCACTTCACTCCCGACAGTTTAACCCTTACAGCCGCGGTCAGAAGTGACCGCGCGCTGTAAGGAGTTCTGACAGAAGGAGGGGGCTCCCTCTGTCTCTCCTGCAGCACCCCGGAGCATCGCGGGGTGCTGCTGCATACCTGGGCAGCCGGGGGTCCTACAAAGACCCCCAGGTCTGCCCTGGGTATTGCCTGAAAGGACGTGCCAAAGCATTAAAAAGTGTAAAAAATAAATGAATAAATAAAATAAAAGTGTAAAAATAAATAAAAATGTAATAAAAGTGTAAAAAAAATAATAATAATAATAATAATAAATACATAAATAAATAAATATATATATTAAAAATACATTTATTAAATGAATCTAATTTAAAAAAATGCATAATGTGTAGGATCGCATTGGCGGATGTCCACCATGTGATCCTACACATTATGCAGCAGTCACGGTAATGAGCTCCCTGCTGCGGCTGGGTAGCTTTGTGTGTCCACTCATAGCGGCGGATTTCCCGCCAGCAGTCATGAGCGAACACACTGAGCTACCCAGCCGCAGCAGTGAAGGATATATTCGCCATGAGCGGGTGCTTATTCCCACAACATGGCGGATATATCCATCAGGAGCCTTAACTGTCACAGACAGATGCGTTATACTGCCAGCCGACCAAGGACCAATCAGAGAGGTCCCTGGTGCAGCCAATAACTTATAGGGGTGCGGTATATAAATGGGGTCACTTGTGGGGGTGGGGGTACTGTTCTGCCTTAAAAGCCAAATGGCGCTCCTCTCCTTCTGAGTCCTACCACGCGGCCAAGGAACCATATATGGCCAAAGCGGGGGTATTTCCGAACATGGGACAAGCAGCTAAATAAAATATAGGGTGCATTTCTTTCAATATCAGAAGTGATGTACAAAAAATATGCCCCCCAAATGATGCATTTGTGAAAAATTGCAAATTTCGAATTTTTAACACTGACTTTGTAATAATTCCTGCCAAAAAACTATGGTGTTAAAATACTCACTGTACCCCCTAGCGAATACCTTGAGGGGTCTAGTTTTTAAAATGGGGTCATTTTTGGGGGGGGGGGGGTGTTCCTATGTTCTACTACCTTTTAATTTCTGCAAACCTTGCATAGCACACAAAAAAAGATGTACTTTTCAAATTTTCAAAATTTTCAAAATTTCAAGTTAAATTGTTAGGCTTCTAACTAATTTAAAATGTTAATTAAAAACAAAAAAATTACGTCAAAATAAAGTAGACATCTGAAAGTATAAGTTTCATAAACTATTTGGTCAGTATGTATAAATATATGCAACCTATTAGTGTTAAAATAGCAAAAAATCGTAATTTTTTGTAAAAATTTAATGATTTTTTGCATTGTAAAAAAAAAACTACAAATGATATCGGCTTACTTTTACTATGTACATAAAGGACAACTTGTGACAAAAAAACAATGTCAGAATTATCGTGATTGGCAAAACGTTACCAGAGTTATTCTCTAATAAAGACAGACATCCCCGATTTGAAAAAACAGGCCTGGTCTTTCAGGGGCGTACAGGTTTATTTGTATTGGTCCTTAAGGGGTTAAAGCAAAATTTCAACCACACCTCAAGGATACCACCCTACTGGATGCACAGTGAAAAGATGGTTTGAAAACAGTTAGTTTAAACAATGCAAACATTTTATTAAAATACAATCATATAATAAATCAATTAAAAGAAATTAAAAGACATTTGAACAGAGCAATAATATATAAAATTAATAACCATAGGGCCCTAATGGTAAATATTAATTATAATGTATGAAGCACTGCAGTTTTAAATGATTGGCCGACTATCCGGAATATGCTGATGAACCGGCAATTGGATTTCTGTTTATAAAGACCCTTTATGAATTGGACTAAACTGCCTGTAGTCTCTACGGAGATATAATGCTCACCGTGTCCGCTGGTCCCGTGCTGCGACGGGCCGAGGATGATAGGAGCAGCAGTTGTACTTTGCAAGCGAAGGCTTGGCTGCAGAGCGTCGTGTGGAACTTGGTCTGGGAGCGGTGCTGTGGCAGAAGGCTCCCATGCCGGAGGTCCGCAGCTGCGGCGTTCATGCTGTTGTAATGATGGACCCTCGCTGGCTTACTCCGATGGAGATGCTCGCAGTGGTGGCAGCATGTGAGGCAGGATAGAAGGCGGATCAATGCGCCAGGTGGATGAACATCCCGGTTGGAACAGCAGGTCTGTCAGCGGCTGATTTGGATTATTACGTCGGCTTCTGAATAGGCAGTGCGTCTTTGTAGTGCTCTATTCAGACAAAGTCTTAAGCCTAGACGCGTTTCACGGTACTGCAACTAGACCCCTTCTTTAGTAGGCAAATTTTGTAACCCAATAATCCAAATCAGCCGCTGACAGACCTGCTGTTCCAGCTGGAATCTTCATCCACCTGGCGCATTGATCTGCCTTCTATCCTGCCTCACATGCTGCCACCACCGCGAGCATCTCCATCGGAGTAAGCCGGCGAGGGTCAGTCATTACAACAGCATGAACACCGCAGCTGCGGACCTCCGGCGTGGGAGCCTTCTGCCACAGCACCGCTCCCAGACCAAGTTCCACACGACGCTCTGCAGCCAAGCCTTCGCTTGCAAAGTACAACTGCTGCTCCGATCACCCTCGGCCCGTCGCAGCATGGGACCAGCGAACACGGTGAGCATTATATCTCCGTAGAGACTACAGGCAGTTTAGTCCAATTCATAAAGGGACTTTATAAACAGAAATCCAATTGCCGGTTCATCAGCATATTCCGGATAGTCGGCCAATCATTTAAAACTGCAGTGCTTCATACATTATAATTAATATTTACCATTAGGGCCCTATGGTTATTAATTTTATATATTATTGCTCTGTTCAAATGTCTTTTAATTTCTTTTAATTGATTTATTATATGATTGTTTTTGAATAAAATGTTTGCACATTGTTTAAACTAACTGTTTTCAAACCATCTTTTCACTGTGCACCCAGTAGGGTGGTATCCTTGAGGTGTGGTTGAAATTTTGCTTTAGATTTGTAAGTTACTTTTTTATCCTTCCAGTACTTATTAGCTGCTATATACTACAGAGAAAGTTCTTTTGTTTTTGTATTTTTTATTTCTGTCCACAGTGCTCTCTGCTGTCACCTCAGTCCGTATCAGGAACTGTCCAGAGAAGGAGAAAATCCCCATAGCAAACCTATGCTGCTCTGGACAGTTCCTGATACAGACAGAGGTGTCAGCAGAGAGCACTGTGGACAGAAAAAAAAAAAGAAATCCAAAAACAAAAGAATTTTCTCTGTAATATACAGCCGCTAATAAGTACTGGAAGGATAAAGATTTTTTAATAGAAGTCATCTACAAATCGGTTTTACTTTCTGGCATTAGTTGATTAAAAATAAATGTTTTCCACCAGAGTACTCCTTTAACATAAAGGATACACAAAAAGTAACACACTGGCCACTACTGACTACAAAAGGTAAACTTTAGGCCTTTACTTGCTGCTGCTACAGCATATACAGAGACTCAACAAACAGCACATCTGACATATGACCACGAGGGTGCTGAGGTTTACCCCCTATCTACACATACAGTATTTAGACATTTTATTTGACATTTTCTTAATCATGTCCTTATGTATTTTATTCTATTAATAAATTTAAAGATTAAAGGGGTACTCAGCCCCTAGAGATCTTATCTTTAAACTATGCATACTTTTGTCATTTTATAGATTCCTAAAGGAAAGACCTGCCAGCCTACATTCCAAGACCGACAACCTGTTAAACTGTATCTATCCGAGTGCTCTACAGTGCGAACCTACCGGCCCTTATACTGCGGGGTGTGCACAGATAAGAGATGCTGCATCCCCAACAAATCTAAAATGATAACTGTCCATTTCCAGTGCCCCAATGAGGGTTCGTTCTCTTGGAAAATGATGTGGATCACTTCCTGTGTGTGTCAAAAGACCTGTACTGACCCTGGAGATATATTTGCTCATCTTAAAATTTTGTGAGTAGCAGTTGACTAGGTTATATTCAGTAACTAAATGCTACCAACATATACAACCAGTTACTACTCTAACTGTAGTAGAAGATGCATTCAGAAACATAATGCATCAAGTTCACCCTATGCGAAGGGTTAAGAAATCTGGTCTGGCTCCTCTTTGAATTTTCTGTCTGTAAAAATAGCCAGTATGTATGAGGAGACCATGTTACTGAGCCATACCACTAAATCTATACATACTTGGCTGCACTTATAGGTTATACGTGTACCTAAAAATAGATGATAAGAAAAGCAAATAGATTATATATATATAAAAGCATATAACAAGTGATAAAACAAAAAGAGTGTTATAAAAGGTGGGGCGACAGTATATCCTTATGATAGACATTAGAGATGAGCGAACTTACAGTAAATTCGATTCGTCACGAACTTCTCGGCTCGGCAGTTGATGACTTTTCCTGCATAAATTAGTTCAGCCTTCAGGTGCTCCGGTGGGCTGGAAAAGGTGGATACATTCCTAGGAAAGAGTCTCCTAGGACTGTATCCACCTTTTCCAGCCCACCGGAGCACCGGAAAGCTGAACTCATTTATGCAGGAAAAGTCATCAACTACCGAGCCGAGAAGTTTGTGACGAATCGAATTTACTGTAAGTTCGCTCATCTCTGATAGACATATTGCAGTCTTTCCCCAGTTTGGGGTTTTATATTGGCTCTGTTTAAAAACCTGATGAATCTGTAAAACAACACTATCATTTTTTAGCATGTTCATTTTAGTACTCAATGTTAAATTGACAGCTTTCTGCCTATGCACGGTATCCAGCACTTCCATTAAAATGTAACTTTTTTTCCTTAAAAATCCATTAAAGACTACCTGTCATGAAACCATATTTTCTAAACTAACTCAGATTATATTCCCTAACTACTCCTTACACCCCTCCTGCCCTTTAAACATTTTCTGAGCTTAAAAAAGCTGTGTATATCATACCTTTCCCCTTGCTCACATGGCATGAGCTCCCAGCAGGCGCGACAACACTGAGGCCTGCGCGAGCTTTGCCTCTCCATTCCCCGCACGCACTGCGTTTGGTCTTGTGCCAAGCCGGGAGGAGACCAAACTAACTGTTTGACTTGAGGCAGGGAACAGAACAGAGCCACCTAGCAGCCGTTTTTTCAATTACCGTATTTTTCGCCCTATAGGATGCACCGGCGTATAAGACGCACCCAATTTATAGGTGCAAAATCAAAAAAAATAAAGATTTTGAACCCAATAGTGGTCTTCAACCTGCGGACCTCCAGATGTTGCAAAACTACAACTCCCAGCATGCCCGGACAGCCGTTGGCTGTCCGGGCATGCTGGGAGTTGTAGTTTTGCAACATCTGGAGGTCCGCAGATTGAAGACCACTGCATAGGAGGTAATACTCACGTGTCCCCGCCGCTC
Source organism: Hyla sarda (assembly GCF_029499605.1). Lineage (NCBI taxonomy): Eukaryota > Metazoa > Chordata > Amphibia > Anura > Hylidae > Hyla > Hyla sarda. The sequence goes on from NC_079191.1 coordinate 241,812,234, forward strand.
CGGACCCGTCACCGCTGCCCTGGATGTCACTCCATCGCTGTCGCCGTGTCCCCGTCGCTCCGGAACGTCTCTGCTGCCGGACGGGTATCCTCGCTCTCCGTCACCGCCATCACGTCGTTACGCACGCTGACGCACGTACGCGACAACGTGATGACGAGGAAGGAGAGGGCCGGCCATACAGGGGATCCCTTAACGGAGAAGACACTGAGGAGGCAGGTAAGGTCCCTCCCGGTGTCCAGTAAGCACTAACCCGGCTATTCAGTCGGGCTGTTCGGGACCGCCGCGGCATTCCCGAACAGCCGGGTTAGTGTCACTTTCCCTTCAGACGCGGCGGTCAGCTTTGATCATCGCGTCTGAAGGGTTAATACAGGGCATCATTGTGATCGGTGATGTCCTGTATTGGCCGCAGGTCTCGGCCGTTGATGGCCGCAGGGACCGCACGATAGGGGTGTATTCGCCGTATAAGGGGGAAGAAAAAGTGCGTCTTATACGGCGAAAAATACGGTATATTAAAAATATATAAAAGGTTGAGAAATTTAACAGCAAGTAATTAGCGAAGTGTCTTATAATTACATAAGGAACAATCTATTAAGTTTAGCTTGGTGACAGGTACTCTTTAAAGCTCAGTATCTCAACATGCAGTAAAAGGATAGAGTAAAGGCTTAAAGGTTTCAAACCACACTGGTTATTAAGGCTGGGTTCACCCATAGCTAATGAGCAGCATGGCAAACTACCGAACGGCAAAATGTGCATGTTTTACCCTGAATTACCTATTTTTATGAATACATTTACTCTGGTTTTATGAATACATGAGAGTCAGAGTGCCTTTCAAAATGACTTCAACTATAAGCAAAATAAAATACTATGTAGCAATATCGCATGGTCAATGTTCATTTTGAAAACTTGCATGTCATGGCAGTTCTGGCTGCATTGTGGGAATTTAGCCTTCAAAACAGGATAAATTAAGAGTAGATAAATTAAACATGCAAATTACCGTATTTTTCGTCCTATAGGACACACCGGCGTATAAGACTCACCCAATTTATAGGTGCAAAATCAAAAAAAAATTTTTTTTATTTTGAATCCAATAGTGGTCTTCAACCTGCGGACCTCCAGATGTTGCAAAACTACAACTCCCAGCATGCCCGGACAGCCGTTGGCTGTCCGGGCATGCTGGGAGTTGTAGTTTTGCAACATCTGGAGGTCCGCAGATTGAAGACCACTGCATAGGAGGTAATACTCACGTGTCCCCGCCGCTCCGGACCCGTCACCGCTGCCCTGGATGTCTCTGCTGCTGGCCGGGTATCATTGCTCTCCGTCGCCGCCATCACGTCGTTACGCACGCCGACGCACGTACTCGACGACGTGATGACGAGGAAGGAGAGCGCCGGCCATACAGGGGATCCCTGAACGGAGAGGACACCGAGGAGGCAGGTAAGGTCCCTCCCGGTGTCCTGTAAGCAATAACCCGGCTATTCATTTGGGCTGTTTGGGACCGCCGCGGTGGTCCCGAACAGCCCGACTGAGCAGCCGGGTTAGTGTCACTTTCCCTTCAGACGCGGCGGTCAGCTTTGATCGCCGCGTCTGAAGGGTTAATACAGGGCATCACCGCGATCGGTGATGTCCTGTATTAGCCGCGGGTCCCGACCGTTGATGGCCGCAGGGACCGCCGCGATAGGGATGTATTTGCCGTATAAGACGCACCGACTTTTCCCCCCCAGTTTTGGGGAAGAAAAAGTGCGTCTTATACGGCGAAAAATACGATACTTAAAAAGTACAATCAAAATATGTGTCCACATGCCTAATACAACGACAGTCTAACCAAATGTGTATGGCATTAGAAAATATATGGGATTCGATGACTGTTTGGAAAACGCGCAAAAATCTAGTTGGGTTTAAATGGGTTGTCTGGGGCTATGGGGCATTGCATCCGGGCATGGTCTTACCCGCAATCATCGCAATATGGTAGCTGCCTCCTCTTGTCTTAAAAGATTTCCTTCTGAGACATGCACAGGGCGGAAGTAGGGTGCCAGGGAGCAGATGGTGTAATGTCTTTCTACTCCCTCCAACAACCCCTTTAAAGAGGAGGTTGATGGTAGTCATTATTGGATACATACGAAATAAACTACCCCACAAAGACAAAATTATGCACCCCGGATGATTAACAGTTTTTTTCTAGTAAAGGGTTTTACTCAAATGATTCCTTATAGACCTGTTTCAGACAAATGTATGACAGGCACAAGCCCCAGTCTTACCATGGGTCTAAAAACCTGAATTAAAAGCATCAAAATATCAGATTCACTATGCCCCAAGTGTGGAGAGATCAATGCCGATACAATTTACTTATTGTGGAATTGCCCAAGAGTGAAAGTATTCTGGGAAGACGTTATAAAAGCTATAGAGAGTTGTCTTAAATTGAATCTGAACCCATCAATGAGATGTATCATCTTAGGGGAAACTTCAGAATTAACAGAATTCAAAACATTGATACCAAAACTTCTCATTCCAGCAAAATATCTAATTATGAGGAAATGGATGGACTCAAGCCCGCCATATAAAACTTTGGTTGTCATTGGTGAACAGAATTAAAATTTAGGAAGTGGAAAAAAAATAAATAAATAAAGAATAAAATTGAGAGGACATGGGGTTTATGGAAATGTTGAGTCGTGTGTCCCCCCCCCCCCCACACACACATTTATGTTCTGGGAGGGTGGGCATAATATTTGTATAATGAACATAAATGTATTGTAAGATTATACTTGTCAAAGAAACTGTGATAAATAAAGAAAGAAAGGAAAAAAATCATCATTGGGATTGGGTTTTAGTTTGGGTTATAAGGCTGGGTTTACATTACAGAATTTTCGAGGTGGGAAATTCTGTTTGGAAATTCCGATGCAGCAGCCTCCCATTGGTTTCAATAGCATTCTGCACACTTTTAAATTTCCGTAGATGACCAAGTACATTCTTTTGGCGGATTCGCTGAGGTATGTATTGCCGTCTATGGAGACAGTGGATATTCAATTGGTCCTAGAGCAGACTGATCAGTCAGCGCCTGCAGCAGATGAAACCTCCAGCTGGAATAGATTCTGTAATGTGAACCCAGCCTTAGTCTCACATTTTAAAATATGTGTATAGCTTATTATATAGTGAAATTTTAATAATTTACAGTGGTCCCTCAAGTTACAATATTAATTGGTTCCAGGACGACCATTGTATGTTGAAACCATTGTATGTTGAGACCATAACTCAATGGAAACCTGGTAATTGGTTCTAAAGGCCCAAAATGTCATCCAAAAATAGGAAAAAAGTGAGGATTAAAGAGAAATAAGTAGATAACTAATACAGAATAAAGCAAATCCTTACATATAAAAGTAAGAAAGATCTGCTGGAATCTGTAAATCACTGTCTATGTCAGTGTTTCCCAAGCAGGGAGCCTCCAGCTGTTGCAAAACTACAACTCCCAGCATGCCCGGACAGCCAAAGGCTGTCCGGGCATGCTGGGAGTTGTAGTTTTGCAACAGCTGGGGGCACCCTACTTGGGAAACACTGGTCTATGTAGAGGACAGGAGCTTCTTCAGGGTTCTGTACAGTACACAGTGTCCTAAAAAAGTTACATGGAGTCGCCTTCACCTGGTGTCCAAAGGAGCAGGTAACCCTGGTACAGGTAAAGTGTACAGAACATGTAATACCTCCCTGTACTGTAGGGGGCGCTACCAGACACCAGTCAGTGCATGTACTTCAGTAATACAGGTAAAGTGTACAGAACATGTAATACCTCCCTGTACTGTAGGGGGTGCTACCAGTCAGTGCATGCACTTCAGTAATACAGGGGTTTTACCAGTGAAATGCCCATTCTGATTGGTTGGTTCTTCCGGCTATTGATATGTTTTGCAGATCTTGACTGTTCATAGCATTGTACGTTGAGTCTGGTTTAAACTTACAATGGTCCAGAAAAGACCATTGTATGTTGAAACTATTGTATGTTGAGGCCATTGTAAGTTGAGGGATCACTGTATTATGTAAAGGGCTTTTCATTCTTATAATGCAACAGCAATAACAGAGCCATGAACGTGTTTAGTAGAGAAGAAAATTGCTCCCGAAGTGTGGACTATTTCCATAAGAAGAAGGTGGGTTTATTTACTAGCATACATCTGTACCGCAGTGTGGAGAGAATACATATATAAAGAATTGTTTATTTAATCACATCCATACGCAATGCAATATTTGTTATAGTAAATAAATACAGTCTGTCCTCCTGGAGCAGCAGACCCCACTATTCAATGAGGAATCCCAGTGTAACATGCAGTGAATGAAAAGTATAGATTATTCATCAAAGTATAAACTGCATGGAACTGTATCAGTCTATTTGTTCTTTATTGTAATGATCACATACAGTGCCAACACAATAAAAGAGGATTTCCGCTGTGAAATGTTGTGCGTTCCTTCCATTTATCATCTGAACTAAAGAAACATTGCTGCCATTTTACAGGAAAAAAATCCTCACATTTGTTACCTGGTGTTTAATGGCTGTGGGTTTTACCTGTGTGTATTAGCTCTTACAGAACTAGTCCATACAGAGTCTGCAGGCAAAGAAAGAATAAGTACCAGCTGCTAGGGTGTGGGGAAAATAGAACTTTACCCTAGCAAGATACAAATCCAGCATGCTTGGCCCAATCCACCAACATTATCTGTCGGGGGTAAGTCAGGTTGTTGCCATACACCTTAGACAGTCTGTCGAACTTGTCGGCATGTTTGGCCAACTTTAGTATGTGTATGGGCACCTTATCCCATTGCAGCACAGTTTTTCACACAGTGATCAGTGTTTTTGCCACTTCCTATTATGTATTCTAGAGTCCAAAAAGCCTTAAAGTGTACCTGTCATTTCAGGTCATTATATAACTTGTATATGACATATTTAGGCAGATTTCTGCTTTGCAGGCTTCATTTGTGTTTTTCAGTTCTCCCAAAGCTGGTGAGCAAAACCTAATGTCTATGGGTCTTTCATATACTGCACACACCCTGCGGTGGGGATCCTACACTTTTATGAACTACTCACGACAGTGCCTATTTAATAACAGACAGGCCTCTTCCATATGAGACATTTTCTGTCGGTCTGGCTAGTGTTCACATGACCCAGTTACATTGACGTATAGATGGAGCTGTTCTAGAATTTAACAGATGGCACTGTAAGACTAGTGATGGTCTGTGAGTGAACATTATTTAATAATTTAACGTAAGCACTAATAATTTTAAAACAAATATATAACATAACTCTTTAATTACAAAAAGATTTATTTTCAGTAACAGTAAAAAAAAAATAATCTACATAATAAATAGTATTTAAAAATATAAATTCTGTTCAAATGACACTTTAAAAATGTAGCCTGTTCTCTGTAAAAGCAGCATGAAAGGGGCTGTCCGATAAAAATGATATCATCCCCTATTCACAGGATAGCAGACAAGTATCTAAAAGCGGGAGTCTGACCGCTGGGAACTCCTTCAATCTCTGGAACAGAACCTCAGCTTTTAGTGAGAGCACATGCTTCAGACGACACACGCCCTATTCCATTGTATAGGAGTACTGGACATCTTCCGGAACAGCACTCCCAGATCTTCTTCTCTTCCACACAAATAAATGGAGCGTGTACAGTCTGCAGCACACGCTCTCACTGAAACCCGAGGTCTGGTTCCGGAGACTGCGGAGGTTCCAGTAGTTGGATCCCCCATGATACTGATACCCTATGCTGTGGATAGGGGATAAGCTATTTCATGGACAACCCTTGTTATATTTATAAAAAAAAATATCTCTGCACCAAATGTAGTCTCTAATTCCCATCCCCTCCCCTACAATAAATTCATTCTTTACATAAACAACAGACTGTTCATGACTGTTAGACTGCTATGTTAATTCTAGGAGGGTCAGGCATAGCTACCCCTTTATATATATCAAGCTGGTTGTATTCATCAATTAGGGAGGATAATGACGAGAGAGCATCTGTAAAAGAGCTTTGTTCCATGCCGTCCACTTGAAGGTAATGGTGCAGATGAGCCTACAATGAGGGAAAACATTAAATCAGATGCGTAACATAGGTTGACGGGATAAATTACGTTTACACACCGCTGCACAAAAACAGCAATACTAATCTATGAGACTAAAAGCTTCTTGCACATTTAAAATAAGTACTACAGGTCTCTTACACCTTAATCTTCTTTTAGCAGGTGTAAAGGTATTCTTTCAGCAGGTTAGCAGGTCAGGTAATAGCTCTTGGTATACTAATCACTATGGTACCTTGATTACACTACTCCGCTAGTACTACTCAACCACATACATATTCATTGCCCTCTCCTGTAGTGACATAGTGCAGTCCCGCATGGAAACCTTGCACTTGTGCAGTAACACCTTTGACAAAATGCGTTACTGCACAAGCACAATCCAAGTGGGATTGTGCTAAATCACTGCAGGGGAGGACTATGAATAATTATAAGGTTCAGGAATTATAGGAGCTGGTGGGTGGGAATAGTGGTGCACTTGGGGGCAAGGTACTGTCCCCCAGAACATCAAAGACCATCATTTGAATATTGTTGTTAATGAGGATTTCTCAAAAAACAGTGCAACGGAGCAACTTTATTAAAGGTACCATAGTGAGCAGTGTAACGAGAGCCATTACTCAATACCAGCAAGTTAGTATGGGCTAATCTGCTGAAGTTAGTATGGGCTAATCTGCTGAAATTAGTATGGGCTAATCTGCTGAAGTTAGTATGGGCTAATCTGCTGAAATTAGTATGGGCTAATCTGCTGAAGTTAGTATGGGCTAATCTGCTGAAATTAGTATGGGCTAATCTGCTGAAGTTAGTATTGGCTAATCTGCTGAAATTAGTATGGGCTAATCTGCTGAAGTTAGTATGGGCTAATCTGCTGAAGTTAGTATGGGCTAATCTGCTGAAATTAGTATGGGCTAATCTGCTGAAATTAGTATGGGCTAATCTGCTGAAATTAGTATGGGCTAATCTGCTGAAGTTAGTATGGGCTAATCTGCTGAAATTAGTATGGGCTAATCTGCTGAAATTAGTATGGGCTAATCTGCTGAAATTAGTATGGGCTAATCTGCTGAAATTAGTATGGGCTAATCTGCTGAAGTTAGTATTGGCTAATCTGCTGAAGTTAGTATGGGCTAATCTGCTGAAGTTAGTATGGGCTAATCTGCTGAAGTTGGTATGGGCTAATCTGCTGAAGTTAGTATGGGATAATCTGCTGAAATTAGTATGGGCTAATCTGCTGAAATTAGTATGGGCTAATCTGCTGAAGTTGGTATGGGCTAATCTGCTGAAATTAGTATGGGCTAATCTGCTGAAGTTAGTATTGGCTAATCTGCTGAAGTTAGTATGGGCTAATCTGCTGAAGTTAGTATGGGCTAATCTGCTGAAGTTGGTATGGGCTAATCTGCTGAAGTTAGTATGGGCTAATCTGCTGAAATTAGTATGGGCTAATCTGCTGAAATTAGTATGGGCTAATCTGCTGAAATTAGTATGGGCTAATCTGCTGAAGTTAGTATTGGCTAATCTGCTGAAATTAGTATGGGCTAATCTGCTGAAATTAGTATGGGCTAATCTGCTGAAATTAGTATGGGCTAATCTGCTGAAATTAGTATGGGCTAATCTGCTGAAATTAGTATGGGCTAATCTGCTGAAATTAGTATGGGCTAATCTGCTGAAGTTAGTATTGGCTAATCTGCTGAAGTTAGTATGGGCTAATCTGCTGAAGTTAGTATGGGCTAATCTGCTGAAGTTGGTATGGGCTAATCTGCTGAAGTTAGTATGGGCTAATCTGCTGAAATTAGTATGGGCTAATCTGCTGAAATTAGTATGGGCTAATCTGCTGAAGTTGGTATGGGCTAATCTGCTGAAATTAGTATGGGCTAATCTGCTGAAGTTGGTATGGGCTAATCTGCTGAAGTTAGTATGGGCTAATCTGCTGAAGTTAGTATGGGCTAATCTGCTGAAGTTAGTATGGGCTAATCTGCTGAAGTTAGTATGGGCTAATCTGCTGAAGTTAGTATGGGCTAATCTGCTGAAGTTAGTATGGGCTAATCTGCTGAAGTTGGTATGGGCTAATCTGCTGAAGTTAGTATGGGATAATCTGCTGAAATTAGTATGGGATAATCTGCTGAAATTAGTATAGGCTAATCTGCTGAAATTGGTATGGGCTAATCTGCTGAAATTAGTATGGGCTAATCTGCTGAAGTTGGTATGGGCTAATCTGCTGAAGTTAGTATGGGCTAATCTGCTGAAGTTAGTATGGGCTAATCTGCTGAAGTTAGTATGGGCTAATCTGCTGAAGTTAGTATGGGCTAATCTGCTGAAGTTAGTATGGGCTAATCTGCTGAAGTTAGTATGGGCTAATCTGCTGAAGTTAGTATGGGCTAATCTGCTGAAGTTAGTATGGGCTAATCTGCTGAAGTTAGTATGGGCTAATCTGCTGAAGTTAGTATGGGCTAATCTGCTGAAGTTGGTATGGGCTAATCTGCTGAAGTTGGTATGGGCTAATCTGCTGAAGTTAGTATGGGCTAATCTGCTGAAGTTAGTATGGGCTAATCTGCTGAAATTAGTATGGGCTAATCTGCTGAAATTAGTATGGGCTAATCTGCTGAAATTAGTATGGGCTAATCTGCTGACAGATTTTCTTTAAGGAATTGAAAAGATCCTCTTTTTTGCAATTTTTCTTCTATTTCATATGTAAAGCATAAAAAACTAATTTGAATAACTTTGGAATTCTTGGATACACTTCTAATCAGGGACTGATGTATGAGTAATAACGGGTGTACCCTGACAAACCACCCAGCTTTCCATGCCCTGCACAGGGCATGACTGGACTAACAGTTTATATCAACAGCACAAAACACTGTAAAAAATGATGACAATACATATTCTAATATAGGTCAGGCTAGAATTGATACACATACCTTCTTTCTGTAAAGTCTAGTAAACCTGTCTCTCAGATCTATAAATGTGGGTTTAACACAAGTGCTGTTGGCTAGTGCAAGGAGGGAATGGGTATGACCAACAGGAGGGACAGAACACAGACTTGTCTTCCATCCTTCTTGATTCCAAGAGACAAACTGCAGTGAAGGCTTTAGCCTAAAATAAAATACATGAATAATTCAAATGTATTGTTTATGTTTATTTTAATGTATTCAAATTATTATACGGTTTTGACTGACATATGGCATGATTCCTTTGTCACTAACACAGTCAAACAGGTGCTGCGGCCTGGTCAGCAAATGACCAATGTGATTCAGGTCTTAACATTTACTGATACTTCTTTATGGCTGGGTTTACAGAAAATGATTTCCTAAAGATCTCCTGGGATTCATTTAGCATAAGGGAGATTGCCCTCTATAACAACCATGTGCCCTAATAAAAAAAAGAAAATGGGAGAGCTTGAGATAGCCGAATGCTGTGTCTCCAGCAATCCCATAGAGATACATGGAGGGAGCGTGTCGGCCACCGCTTTGAGTGGTCGGACCCCCTATGATCTAAACCTTTGGATAGGGGAAACATTTTTGTGCATGATAGTTCTCCTTTAAGGTCATAGAGCTGTATTAGTCATCACTATATATGTGATGTCAATACAAAGTACAATTGGTGGTGCAAAAAAACAAGTCCTTATATGGGTCTGTAGGTAAAACATTGAAAGCGTTATGGCTATTAGAAGGAGAGGATGAAAAAAAAAAAGTTTAAACTAAAAAATAATAATGCCCTTAAGGGGTTAAAATAGTTTTCCAACAAGTTTAGTTTCAAAGTTAACCAGATCATTTACACCTAGGTTGCATATTTGTTGCAGATGTTACACTAGAAAATATACCTAACCTATACAGAGTAAATACCATTCTGATTAAAAATATACACTTCATAATGCAAATAACTACTTACCGTTCAATATTTCTGCGGAGGTCTGATATATGGACATTTCCTCTCACCATCAAAGCACATGCCAGGTAGAGACTGTGTTTAGGGTCTGCTCGGATTAACTGATGATCTTTGTTAAAGGCATCTGAAAACATCTGATCCAACCTAATATATTGAATGTAAAAGGTAACAAATATTTAAATAGGTTTTCATTTTAATGAACTTTCCAGCTATGGATTGCACAAGGATACACTTTGATAGTTTACATCTGCAATTGTACATTACCAATTTATTTAAATGGAAAAAGCACATGGTTAGAACAAGCCTTCCCTTGCTGTATGATCTGGATGAATTGGATGATCAGATGTAGTCATAATCAGACTTATCTAACGTCCCTCCCCTAATCTTCTTTTCATTATTTCTTTCTCCCTCAGAAACAAACACAAGACGAATAGTTAAAAAACATGAGATCCCCCAAGGCATATTCTGATATTCACTAGGTATATACAATTCCGCTAAATCAGAAGGTAACAAAATAATACAACTAGCTCCCTATTCAAGACCTCTCATTTATTTGCCAGAGCAGAGAGCAGCTACACAGATTCTTACCTTCTGGAGGACCCAGCACTTTCACTCTTTAGGGTCCTCCCAATGATATTAATGGGCAATGTTTAAAGCCTTATTGGTCTTTTGGAGTCACGAAGTGAAATTGAGCACTTACAACTGAGGTATAGAGAACAGCACAGGGAAGAGCTTCTTATGCCAAGAAAATGATCACATTAACCCTGATTCTAGAGCTTCATGGTGACACTAAGAAATATGGAGCAGTATCCATACCGGGTGACCCCACCCAGCTGATGTCAGTAACTATGGGTCACCGGTGATAGATGTCGTGCCTCTGCCAGCTATTAACTATTTGGATCCTACTGTCAAAGTTGACAATGGCATCTAAATGCAGGTTACAGCCATCATTGGTGGTGCAGTGGTTCGAACTCCTGGCCGTGGTGCAAGTGCGGCCAGGAGATAAGTTGTTCTGGCAGCCAGAGCGATTACCTGGGCCTCCATCACTGCAACAAAGCACAGACTGTATAGATCAATGCACTTCATAGGTACTGCATTGATCTGTAAAAGCCATATCATGATGGCTTACACAAGTCCCCTATAGGGACTAATAAAGTTTAGAAAATAAAAATAAACTCCAATAGTCTGCCTTTCATAATAAAATGTAAAATCAACCCAATTTTTCAAATGAAAAAGTGTAAACAAAAAACTCCTTAAACATGTTTAGTATCGCCACATGCGGTCATGTCCGAACTATCAAGATCTAACATAAACGAAACCGCGCAGTGGTGAATGGTGCAAATGTAAAAAAATACCGAACACCAGAATTGAGGTTTCTTGATTATATCTCATCCCAGAAAAAAAATAAAAAGCAATCAAAAAGCCTAATCAATCCCAAAATGACAATTAAAAAAAAAAAAGTTCTAAGAAGTTTCTAAATAGTAAGATGTGATGGAAACTACATATATTTTTTGTGTTTTCAAAGCATATATGTTTCAGAAAATTGAAAAAGGACATTCTAAAGTACAATTAGTCCCACAAAAAACACATCCTCATATGAGGCACAAGGTGAAAAAAGTTTTAATTTAAGGCAAGGAATAACATTTTTCTAATCAACTGGTGCTAGAAAGAGACAGATTTGTAAATTACTTCTATTTAAAAATCTTAATCCTTTCAGTACTTATCAGCTGCTGTATAAAACAGAGGAAGTTGTTAAGTTCTTTTCAGTCTGACCCGAGTGCTCTCTGCTGACACCTCTGTCTGCGTCAGGAACTGTCCAGAGCAAGAGAGGTTTACTATGGGGATTTGCTCCTACTCTGGACAGTTCATGACACGGACAGAGGTGTCAGCAGAGAGCACTGTGGTCAGACAGAAAATAAATATATGTGGATAATATATGAGGAGATGACCACAGGTCCTACCTTCTTGTTGGCACATTTACATCAGCCAGTGTATACAGGGGTGTCAGCAGAGAGCACTGTGGTCAGACAGAAAATAAATATATGTGGATAATATATGAGGAGATGACCACAGGTCCTACCTTCTTGTTGGCACATTTACATCAGCCAGTGTATACAGGGGTGTCAAGCTTGAGGTCAGGTAATGGAGATGTGGAAATGGGACCAGGTTCATTGTGATTTCATTAAGATCCATATTAAGTGGCCCTTCAAACCTTGCAGAGCTGAGTAAAGAGGAGACACAGTAAGGGTAAAGGTACACACTGAGTAACATTACTGGATGATGATAATAGTAAGAGACAGATTATTATGATTTCTTTAACAATATATGATAATAGCATATAATTTAAGAAGCAGAAAAACATTCCACACACATGTACTGTTCAGCAATGGCTGATGTAACATATCTGGCTTTGTTGCTCAGAGTAACCAATCACAATATAGCTTCTATTTCACATTCTGCTATTGAAAAAAAATAAAAGCTGTGTTTTCCCTGGTTGATATGGACAACAAAGTTAGTTTCTTTCAGACAATTTTAATTGAGACTTTATGTATGCATACATAAAGATAAATGACACATCAAATGATGGAGAATAGCATAATATCAAATTAGAATGTGTTAAAATAAAAATAATAAATAAAATAAATACATTATAAAAAAGAAGTCATATACATGAGATAAAGCATTGTATAAGGTTTCATATTATCCTACAAGTATACTGAAGTTTACAAACTTTTGATAGTTTGAATATTCATAATTCTTCACTCTCACATCGTAATTACATAAGAGTGAATGAATATGGGCCGCCATAGCTGAGCAAGGAGGACGGAAAAAAGGTGAGCTTGGCAAGCTGGCTCCCGCCTCCATTGCACAGAGGAGGTCATTTGCATACTAGCAATGGGGACTATGAGGAAGATTCATCAAAACTTGTGCAGAGGAAAATCCAACCAGTTGTCCATAGCAACCAATCAAATCAGGCCTCTGAAAAATAAAAGACGCGATCTGATTGCACTCCACTTTTCCTCAGCACAGTTCTTGATGAAGCTCCCCCTATATCTCTGAGATTGCTAGACCAAAGTAAAATCTCTTTGAACTCAAGTTTACCCGCATTATAACCCGGTATATTGGGTATAGTGCAGGAGACCAAACCTAAATTGTTGCTATGGGCAACAAAGACAGTTTTGATTATTTTCCACACCTGGGAGCTTGGTATCCTTGCTCTAGTAAAAATACAAATACAAAATAAGCTATAGGAAGCATGTTACCTGGTTAGATTGAGGAGTAAATTCGCCACTATGTTGTTCATGGCATCGAATGGCTTCTCACTTTCTTTAACGCCACCTTTATTAGAAGTAACCAGACTATTTGGCTTTACAGCTCCAAGCTTGCCAGAATTTGCCATCTGGTGAATTTTATTCACAATGTCAACTAAAGACTGAAAAATTAAAAATAAAATATTTCACAAATATGTATATCAAATACAAAAACGAACCGATTACCAAACAGCCTTTGGCTATGGGTGGAGGATACCTGTTTGGGAACAAACTGCTTTATGCACTTTATGGGCACTCTCCACAGGGTCTGTTTGGGAAACACTGTCATAAAGGATCTGTTCACATTATACACACAGCCTGACTTGCCACCCCTGTCCCTATCTGTCATCTTCCTGTGTAGCAACGCCTCTAGTGACAACACTGTTAATAGCGGAAAAGGTATACAGGACTAGGCCATAACAGGAATAGGGGTAAGTGATCTTCTGCTCACTGTTAACAGTATACAGCCATCTATATAGATGGCTGTATACTTTATAACCCCCCCAAGGAGTTAACTAGTGCTGGTTAGTAGCACCAGTTAGCTCTTTCCTTACTGGGCCCATATATAGTGCTAAGCCAAGAAAGGGGTTACAGTAAAACAGTGATCTATAGAGATTGATGGTTTACGGTATGTTCTTGCTGGAAGGAGATTTACCCGTGGCTGTATAGCTGTGGGCACAGCACAGCCCCGCTAGGAGCAAAGACAGTATACAGTGCTGCCCTATATAGCACTGTATACTATATGGATCACTGAGGTAAGTAAGTGATCAGAAATAAGTTGTTTGGAAGCCTTTGATGGGCAGGCCGATTCAGGATACAAGCACGGATCTAGTAGACTGGCACTTGTTAAAAGGACCGTTTAGATACTGTTCACATACTTAGGTTTTTAACGGCAATTATTGAATACAAAGCCAGGCATTCAAAAAGAGGAGACTTCAGTTTTTTCATAATACATGCCCTACATTTATTATCTGTTGCTGTTTTGTATTCAATAATTGCAAGTAACAACCTTAGATGGCCCAAATTATTGTCAGTGCAATCCAGTGATGATTCATATAGCCCTTCACTTACATCACCGTCAGTCCTACATCATGTGTACATATGGGGGGGGGGGGGGATGTACAGCAGACTAACAATGATTCCAATGATCAGCCAACTAACCTAGCAATGAATAATCAACCTGTTTTAGAGGTCCTTTATCTTTTAAGCATCCTGAGACCCTGAAAAAACCCTTTAAGAAAAAACGTTGAATCAAAAAGCAACTTACTTGATTTTCTATGGGCAGCACACAGTCGGCATGTTCCGTAAGTTCTCTCATTGCTAAAACACTGTTGTACGGAGATGTGACAACATCATCCTCGGCTGATGGATAGACAGAAGTGACAAATCTGTATACCTCAGGGAATTCATCCTCCAGTACATTCAGTACAAATGTACCTAAGCCTGAACCTGTGCCTGAGGGCATAAGTGAATTACAACATAAAATGAATAGACAATAAAAGCTTGGACTTAAATTGAGTCTGTTAGCTCTCCTGATTTGCTTGCAATAACCAATGTACTACATATTGCAGAGTATGCCGCTCACTTAAAGGGGGCACAGTTAGTATGAAAAGTACAAACATAATACAACTGTATGCAAACAAAGATGGTTCGGGACCCAACTGATCTTGAGGATAGGCCATCAGTTTTAAAACATTGGTTAATTCTATTATTTAAATGAGGATTTTTCTCTAAAAATCAATGTGAAAGTCAAGGAACAGAAAGAGCTTAGTGTTTCCTAGGCATTTATAGCTATCAAAAGTCTCTGCTGCAATTGATTACAACAAAAACAGCACAGTGAGACTTCCTGCTAGCTAGAGACACCTAGGAGACAGGGTTATGTCTGCTACTGTCAATCTTTACTGTCAAACATGGGAGCCAGTAGTAAGAGAAGCAAAGTGTCTTGACACAATTATTTAGAGATATCGGTCCTTTTAAAAAACAGCCATATTTAAGACAGGACTATGATTGCACCTTTACAACTAATAACATTTCTATTACCTACTGTACTGGATGTTTTTACACAAGTGACACACCACCATAATGGTTGTCACTTTAGCATACGTTTCTCAGCAACTGAAAACAAAATCTGCTACTTTCTTAGAATAAGCATTAGCAACAAAATAAGGGGCAGTTTATTCCTAGTTGCTGAGACTTTACTACTACTACAGCAACCCTATGACACTGTTGTCACCTTTGCAGACAAAGAGATATTTTTAGGTTTCCATTTCTATTATGTGCAGATATAATCTTAGGTCTTAGAAACCTTTAGCGCTAATAGTACAAGTCCATGAATTACATGACATGAGGGGGCGGGGCTATGAAGTCGCAAGCTCCTGGCGGCGGCTCCAGTGTTTGGAACAGTTTGTTCTAGGGATGTAAGAAAAAAATCGATTCTCGCGATAATCGCGATTTTTCATTTGCCGATACAGAATCGATTCAAAATATTTTTGAATCGATTCTTTTAGGGATGTGGAATTTTTAATAAAACGCACTTTATCTTACCTGCCAACGAGCCCGCGGAGCTCCGGTACAGGTGTTCGGTCCCCGGGCTGTATTCTTCTTACTTCCTGTTAGTCCGGCACGTCACATGGAGCTTCAGCCTATCACTGGCCGCAGCGATGTCCCGCCTCCGCTGGTGATAGGCTGAAGCTCCATGTGACGTGCTGGACTAACAGGAAGTAAGAAGAATACAGCCCGGGGACCGAACACCTGTACCGGAGCTCCGCGGGCTCGTTGGCAGGTAAGATAAAGTGCGTTTTATTTTATTTTGCAGCCCGGACGGGATAACATGAGAAAAGTGTGCACCGGAGTACTAGATCGCCGCTGTCAAAGCTGACAGCGGCGTCTATTGGGATCTATGAATGCTCCCAGGTGGGCGATATATCGCGATGTATCGTCACCTAGACGGTATCGCGATTCGAATCGAATCGCCAAATTCTTGGCGATTCACACCCCTAGTTTGTTCCAAACGTTGAGCAGCAGAATACCCCTTTAACTGTTTATTATTTATGCTATTCACAACTACACATGAGACCCAGAAAAGGATCAAGAAGAAAGCCTGCTATAACATACTATCAACCACTGATCCAAAAACCTATAGCAAACTACTTGTGCCAGTATTAAAATATACCTAGATCTACAGGGTAGCAAACAGACAGCTAGCAAAACATCTAACAATGTAGACTAGCAGTTAAAGGGCCTGTAGCTGTGGGAAATCCCAACACTGACTGCTAACCTGCCCTGCTCTGAAGACATGTGGATTCTATTCAGGCAGGAGACAATGTCTGATGAAAGTGCAATCCAGTAGCCTAATGCCAAAACCACACAACAGCTAGCTAGCATGCCTCGATAGTACTTTGGGAAGAACAGAAGTCCAGTGCGGTACTGGCAGTTTCAGATCGTCTATTCGTTAAAATCAGACATCAGGTCAATAGCAATGAACATGTAACGCATTTTACGGTGAAAATTTAACACTTACGATTAAGGGTGTGAACCACCTGAAACAAGTTACATGATCATTGATGTTGACTTAATGTCTGATTTGAATGAATAAATAATCTTAAACTGCGTATAGTGCATTGGACTTCTGTCCTTCCTGTAGGTGATGCCCTGCACCATCCGGGACGTCGTGGGGAGTGAAGAGTGAGCTGGGCATCAACTACTTTCGGCATTCAATAGTACTTTGTGACATCACTGTCCTTTTTTTAACCTGACAGAACATTATCCTGGATTAATAGAACTTATTCCTATTAAACAGCAGGAGTGAAGGAACAAGCAGGAGTTGAAGACTATTTAAATGATCCAATGCTACTGTCCACATGTCCCTTAGTCTACAACCTTGTATACAATTGGCAATCCTTTAAGGTAAATGTGCAATAAAGTTGTGTTCTCACCTCCTCCCATTGAATGAATAACAAAAAAACACTGCAGACAATCACACTGTTCTGCTGTTCTCCTTATGTTCTCCACAATCTGCTCTCGGTATTGGCAACCATACAGTTTGTTGCCAACTGCCCTGCATAAATATACATATGTACATTAATATACAACATACTTCTTACACAATGGATTCATAGTTTCTAATTTAAATCCTTTTCAGTTTAAAAAGGGACCCTAAAAGGTTTATGCAATTTCTATAAAAAAAAAGATGGACAGCTCCCAACAAAAATTTTACGAGGATAACTGGGTGCACCTGTACCCTCAGGTGAAATGACAGTCCTCAAATACCTCAGCCAAAAAGGTTTATGCAATTTCTATTAAAAAAAAAGATGGACAGCTCCCTACAAAAATTGTACAAGGTTAACTCGGTGCACCTGTACCCTCAGGTGAAATGACAATGGAATGGAAAATAATAGAGTTCCCAGTCCTCAAATACCTCAGCCAAAAAGGTTGTACAATGGATGTTTGGAAAGATGCATACATTTTATTATAAATAACTTTTACACATAAGATTTCTCACAACCTTTCTCACGTGTGATATAACATAAAAATATACATGATAATAAATGGACAATCTATAAAAGGGGAAACCTGTAAGATACAAGAAAAATGTCCAGTGAGTATGGAAGGACACTTCTGAATACCGTATTTATCGGGGTATACCACGCACCGGCCTATAACACGCACCCTCATTTTACCAAGGATATTTGGGTAAAAAAAGTTTTTTACCCAAATATCCATGATAAAATGAGGGTGCGTGTGTGCGCGTGTATACCCCGATATACCCCCAGGAAAGGCAGGGGGAGAGAGGCCGTCGCTGCCCGCTTCTCTCCCCCTGCCTTTCCTGGGGTCTAGAGCGCTGCTGTCGGCCCTTTTCACCCCCTGGTTATCGGCGCCGCTGCCCGTTCTGTCCCCCTGACTATCGGTGCCGGCGCCGATAGCCAGGGGGAGAGAAGCGGTGCCGACAGCCAGGGGGAGAGAAGGGGAAGCGGCACCCATTGCCGGCGCCGCTGCCCTGTTGCCTCCCCCCATCCCCGGTGGCATAATTACTTTAGTCGGGTCCACGCTGCTCCGCTGCTCCAGGCCTCCGTCGTTGCTATGCGCTGAACGGCGCGGCGCATGACGTCAGAGCGCCGCGCATAGCAACGACGCTGGGGACAAGCGTCGTTTCTATGCACGGCGCGGCGCTCTGACGTCATGCGCCGCGGCGTTCAGCGCATAGCAACGACGGAGGCCTGGAGCAGCGGAGCAGTGCGGACCCGACTAAAGTAATTACCTGGCAGGGTACACAGATGAAGGCACACACAGTGGTATACGAAATAGAACCTGGCAGGGTACACAGATGAAGGCACACACAGTGGTATACGAAATAGAACCTGGCAGGGTACACAGATGGAGTCAGCTGGAATAGTACCTGGCAGGGTATACAGATGGAGGCAGCTGGAATAGTACCTGGCAGGGTACACAGATGGAGGCAGCTAGAATAGTACCTGGCAGGGTACACAGATGGAGGCAGCTATAATAGTACCTGGCAGGGTACACAGATGGAGGCAGCTATAATAGTACCTGGCATGGTACACAGATGGAGGCAGCTGGAATAGTACCTGGCAGGGTACACAGATGGAGGCAGCTGGAATAGTACCTGGCAGGGTACACAGATGGAGGCAGCTGGAATAGTACCTGGCAGGGTACACAGATGGAGGTATTTGGAACAGTGTGGCGGCAGGAGCTGCAGAATTTTCTATCTAATAGCGGTCAGATAGTAATCCAAGTTCCTAAATAAAAAGTCCTTCCTTAGCACCTTGTTCAGACAGGGTAGGTAGGCCAAACGCGTTTTGGGGCATGGACAAGTGTGTAGTAGCCCCCTCCTCAGTGGCTTTATTTCTTGTCCATGCCCTGAACTTTTACCTGGATTACTATCTGACCGCTATTAGATTGAAAATCTAGTACCATCCGGCAACTTTTACATACATCGGCGGAGCCTTTACAGAGTGGTGGACGGCGATTATTCGAGGAGCGGTGAGCGGTACATAGTACCATCCGTAATTCAGATGCCACATTATTGAATACAAACTGCTATTGAATGTGAATTGCGGTCAATCACTATTGCAGTTTATATATATATATATATATATATATATATATATATATATATATATATATATATATATATATATTCAGAAGTGTCCTTCTATACACACTGGACATTTTTCTTGTATCTTACAGGTTTCCCTTTTTATAGATTGTCCATTTATTATCAAGTATATTTTTATGTTATTTAATGTTATATCACACGGGCCCTGTGATAAATTTTATGTGTAAAAGTTATTTATAATAAAATGTATGTATATTTCCAAACATCCATTGTACAACCTTTTTGGCTGAGGTATTTTAGGACTGGGAACTCTGTTATTTGATAAAATTTCTGACAATAAAGTCATAGCAACAAGTTAGAAGTTGTGATTGGTGGGGGTTAATAACACTTTTACTATAAAATAAAAATACAAGTAAAAATGTTCACATTGTCTATGTACTGATTTCCAGCTGTTTCTTGTTGTCATCTCCATTCATATACATAACTGCTTTCAACACTTGAAAATTCCACTGTTTTATTTAGTTTGGACAGCGGGTTAGCTTCATTCTGCTGTGTGACCTATGAGCCAACAGCATACAGTAGTCTCTAACAGTCATCTGAGCTTCCACAATACATTGACCTCTAGTACAAAATACCAACAGAACTGAAATATCCTTGGCAAGAAAAAATATCACCTAGCCACAGGATAGGGGTAAGTAGCTGATCAGGATAGGTGATAAGTAGCTCATTGGTGGAGATCTGACTGCTGTAACCCCTACTGATCACAAGAACTGGCTTCTCCTTACCTAAGTGGATAGAATGGTAGCTTCCATGTTTGGCTGCTTCTCCATACACTCTCTATGTGACTTCTGATGATAGCTAAGCTCTGTACTCTGCCTTCTAAACAAACCTGTTGCTCTCTCATTTACTAGGGGACAAAGAACTCCCTTTCTCATGAAAAAATGTATACATACCAATTATTTCCAGATCCCGAAACATCAGTAATGAATTGTGTGCTCTCAAACAAGTCTCGAAGTGGTCCCTGTAATATTTCATTTACCACACCTTCTTCCATGTCTATCAAAACTGCCTAAAAAAAAAAGAAGATGAAAAGTTTGACACTTCCTTATAGGGCTGGGCGGTATGACCAAATGCGTGTATCGCGGTATTTTTGTAACTTTTGGCGGTTCCACGGCATATAACGGTATTTCCTCCTCCCCCCCCTCAATTATCAGCCCAGCGCTACCCCCATTGGGGTAAATACTCACATGTCACCCGCAAGCGCTGCCCTCCTTGTCCTCATGTTCGTTGCGCCCGCCGGCTCTGACACTCTATACTGTGCGGCATACCTATGCCCAGGCTGCAAAAGATAAACAAAATAAACTAACGCATGTTCCGACGTTGGCCTTATGCTGGGGACGTCAACGTCGGACAGCCGTCAGCCTATCACCGGCCGCAGCGATGTCACGCCCCGGCCGGGGATAGGCTGAGCGCACTGTCATGTAAGGAGCTCTGGCCGGCTTCTTACATGACAGTGGACTCAGCCTATCACCGGCCAAGGCGGAACATTGCTGCGGCCAGTGATAGGCTGACGGCTGTCCGACGTTCCCGTCCCAAAGAAGCAGATGAGGCCGTTACCGGACCAACGGGATGTGAGTTAAAGTTTATTTTGTTTATTTTTTGCAGCCCGGGCATAGTATAGAGCAGTGGTCTTCAACCTGCGGACCTCCAGATGTTGCAAAACTACAACTCCCATGCATGCTGAGAGTTGTAGTTTTGCAACATCTGGAGGTCTGCAGGTTGTAGACTACTGGTAAAGAGTGTCAGCGCCGGCGGCCGCAACAAACAGGAGGACGAGGAGGGCAGCGCTTGCGGGTGACGTGTGAGTATTTACCCCGATGGGGACAGCGCTGGGCTGATAATTAATTGGGGGGCAGCGCTCGCGGGTGACATGTGAGTAGTTCCCAGATGTGGGGACAGCGCAGCACTAGGCTG
This sequence comes from Hyla sarda, assembly GCF_029499605.1. Classification (NCBI taxonomy): domain Eukaryota; kingdom Metazoa; phylum Chordata; class Amphibia; order Anura; family Hylidae; genus Hyla; species Hyla sarda. The sequence continues at coordinate 241,833,522 of NC_079191.1, forward strand.
ATTCATTCATTCCCGAGGGGGAGGGGCCAAACAGATATTGCGCTATGGGTTAAAATTCATATTGTGCAGCACAAAAATTTTGGTATTCGGTATGAACCGGTATAGCACCCAGCCCTAGTTCCTTATAAACTGATTGACTAGTCAATTCACTTCTACTGTCATCAAAGTATACAGTGATCCCTCAACTTACAATGGCCCCAACATACAATAGTTTCAACATACAATGGTCTTTTCTGGACCATTGTAAGTTGAAACCAGACTCAACATACAATGCAACAGACAGTCCAGATCTGTGAAACGTGTCAATGGTTGGAAGAACTGACCAATCAGAACGGCCATTTCAACCCCTGTATTACTGAAATACTGGTAAAACCCCTGTATTCCTGAAGTGCATGCACTGACTGGCTGTCTGGTAGCGCCCCCTACAGTACAGGGAGATATTGTTTTGTACTACTCTTTACCTGTACCAGGGTTAGCTGCTCCTTTGGACACCAAGTGAGGGCGGCTCCATTTTACTTTTTTAGGGCATTGCTTGTACTGTACAGGACCCTGAAGAATCTCCTGTCCTTACAGTTTCCAGTAGCTCTTTTTTACCTTCATATGCAAGGACTTGCTTTATCTATATTAGTCTACGTATTTTTATTTAATCCTCACTTTTTCCAATTTTTGGATGACATTTTGGTGGCTTCAGAACCAATTACCAGGTTTCCATAGAGTTATGGTCTCAACATACAATGGTTTCAACATACAATGGTCGTCCTGGAACCAATTAATATCATAACTTGAGGAACCACTGTATACTGTTTTACTACAGGCTTCAGAAGAGATCACTTAAAGGCTGCTGACTCCATTTATAGGCAAAATTATGGATATCTGAACTTCTTAGGTAAGTCCTTCTCATTGGAGCAGAGTGCTTTGGCTTATGAAGATGTATACATGTTCTGCAAACATGAAAAACGATTGTCTAACATGGTCTAAAGTAAAACACTTTGTTTTGTTACCTGTCCACAGCAGATAGTATATATTTTTGTAATAAAAATTGTATGAACTGGTACTGTTTACATGGAAAGAAACCCGTCAGAAACAATTATTTATTAGGGGTCACCAATCCTCCCGCCTGCTGATGCTTGGCAGATTTTTGCCTGATACTGTGCAGAGGGAGAAACCTGTCAATCATCCTTGAGAAGGAACGGTGGCAATGTATAGCTGCGCCTCTATATACATAAGTTCTTGTAACACTGCGACTCTATATACATAATTACCATATTTTTTGCTGTATAAGACGCACTTTTTCTTCCCCAAAACTGGGGGGGAAAAGTTGGTGCGTCTTATACGGCGAATACACATTAAAACCCTGTCCTATCGCGGCGGTCCCTGCGGCCATCAATGGCCGGGACCCGCGGCTAATACAGGACATCACCGATCACGGTGATGCCCTGTATTAACCCTTCAGACGCAGTGATCAAAGCTGACCGCCGCGTCTGAAGTGAAACTAACCCGGCTGCTCAGTCGGGTTGTTCGGGACAGCCGCGGTGAAATCGCGGCATCCCAAACAGCTTACTAGATACCGGGAGGGACCTTACCTGTCTCCTCGGTGTCCGATCGGCGAATGACTGCTCCATGCCGGAATCCCCTGCATGGCCGGCACTCTCCTTCGGCTTCATCACGTTGTTGTGCACGCCGTCCCGTCATCCAATAGGAGCGCCGTGCGTAGCGACGTGATGGCGGCGATGGAGAGCGAGGATACTGGGCAGCAGAGACGTTCCGGAGCAACGGGGACACCCCGGGGACGCGCCGACAGCGATGGAGGGCGACATCCAGGGCAGCGGTGACAAGCGGGGACACATGAGTATTACCTCCTATACCAGTGATCTTCAACCTGCGGACCTCCAGATGTTGCAAAACTACAACTCCTGGCATGCCCGGACAGCCGTTGGCTGTCCGGGCATGCTGGGAGTTGTAGTTTTGCAACATCTGGAGGTCCGCAGGTTGAAGATCACTGTCCTATACTTTACATTGTATTTGGTTCAGAATCTTTTTTTCCTAGATTATCCTCCTTTAAAATTGGGTGCGTCTTCTATGGCGGAGCGTCTTATATGGCGAAAAATACGGTACTTGTAACCTTTTGCACATTACAAGTGACAGTCTGATGAAAACAATATAACTAAGATGACAGATTCCCTTTAACACAACAGTGTCCTCTGCTTGAAAAAACAACAACATGGATGCATGACTGATCCACTTTAAAGGGGTACTCCAAGGGGAAAAAAAAAATTCAAATCAACTGGTGCCAGAAAATTATACAAGTTTGTGAATTACTTCAATTTAAAAATCTTAACCCTTCCAGTACTGTCACCTCTGTAAGGTTTGCTCTGGGGATTTACTCCTGCTCTTAGCAGTTCTTGACACTAACAGAGGTGGCACCCACTAGAGTACCCCTTTAAGAACAGAGTATCATTTACTTGAAAGTGTATAATGGTTCCTAAATAAATAAAGATAAAAAGTGTAAATAGTGGTAATTTCTGTGACATCTGATTGTGCTTTGTATTCAGTTACAACGTGACTACATGTTAAATACTTGTAGGAATAAGGGCTCAGGATGTAATCAGAATCATTTGTCTTACACGTGCTTTAAGGGAGCAGATCTTTCCTCTCTGAACATCTGCTCCAGCAGCGTCGGCTCTGAAAGACAAAAGCAACAGTTCAACTTACAAAATGCTTTCATGAATAATATCGCTCTTTTCTATTAACAGTAACTGCCTAGACAGCAAAAAAGCATCTCACAGGTTTAAGTATAGGGCTAGGATCTCAACAGAAGAACTTAAAAGTTTAAAGTAAACTAAAGGGTGTACATTTTTCCTTGGGTGGTTAACATAGCATAAAACAATATTATATTTTATGATATACGGTAATATTGTGATCACCACTAGAGGGCAAAATTGGATATTTCTGATTCTGGAGTATTTCTGCAGTAAGCAATGCACCAACATGGGTTGCAATTAGAGATGAGCAAACTTACAGTAAATTCGATTCGTCACGAACTTCTCGGCTCGGCAGTTGATGACTTATCCTGCATAAATTAGTTCAGCTTTCAGGTGCTCCGGTGGGCTGGAAAAGGTGGATACAGTCCTAGGAGACTCTTTCCTAGGAATGTATCCACCTTTTCCAGCCCACGGGAGCACCAGAAAGCTGAACTAATTTATACAGGAAAAGTCATCAACTGCCGAGACGAGAAGTTCGTGACGAATCGAATTTACTGTAAGTTCGCTCATCTCTAGTTGCAATATAGCTAAAAAAAAAAAGAATTTCAAGTTTTACCCCATTCTGATACCACACAGGGGGTGGTTTATTTTTTAAGCCTAAATCAAGGGTTGGTGTATCTGCTCACAGCCCATGAAATACATAAGGTACCCAACTAATGATAAATTACACACTGGGAAAATCCAGACTATCAATAGCTTTAGCAACATACATATAGCACAAGAAACTGAGCCAATTATAAATTCCCCTTTTAACTATTCTATGCTAGACCTTAAAGGGATTTTCCAGGAAAATCAATTTTTTTTATATATATATATATTAACTGGCTCCAGAAAGTTAAACAGATTTGTAAATTATTTCTATAAAAAAAATCTTAATCCTTTCAGTACTTATGAGCTGCTGAAGTTGTTCTTTTCTGTCTAAGTGCTCTCTGATGACATGTGTCTCGGGAACTGTCCAGAGTAGAAGCAAATCCCCATAGCAAACCTCTACTCTGTGCAGTTCCCGAGACAAGCAGAGATGTCAGCAAGAGAGCACTTTTGCCACACAGAAAAGAACAACTCAACTTCAGCAGCTGATAACTATTGGAAGGGTTAAGATTTTTTAATAGAAGTAATTTACACATCCGTTTAACTTTCTGGAGCCAGTTGATATAAAAAAATAAATAAATAAATAAAAATTCCTGGAATACCCCTTTAAAACAGTTTCACCTGGATTACATCCTAAAGCCTGTCATTTAGTAATGTTTCCCCTTCTGAATGACCCATTCCCATTTTCAAACAAGACTCCTTGAGACATCTTGGCATGTGGATCCCCCTTGTATTCATATTTTTATTCTATTGGTGTCACTTGTGGTATACATAATCTATTAATGTACAGAACAGTCTTTGAAACATACCTTGTATCGACATTTCTAAAAAAGCTGCACAACGCGTCATCATATATTCCTTTCTGGAAGGAAAAACATATTTTGACAGTCTATACTCACTGCACACATGTACACACCATGGGGGAGATTTATCAAAACCTGTGCACAGGAAGAGTGGTGCAGTTGCCCATAGCAACCAATCAGCTTGCTTCTTTCATTTTTAAAGAGGCCTGTGAAAAATGAAAGAAGCGATCTGATTGGTTGCTATGGGCAACTGGACAACTTTTCCTCTGGACAGGTTTTGATAAATCTTCCTCATAAGTATATAACTCCACACATTTCCCTTTATCGTTACATTTGTATATAAAAAGAAACTTCTGGACAGCTGTAGAACGGATCTATGACAATACATACATATATTTTTTTTATTAACAACAGTGATGTGTATTTCACACCTCAGCAATAACTTGAGATTTGCTTTACATTTACAGTACATGCAGGATATATATATATATATATATAAATAATTAAAAAAAAAAAACACAATTTCTTTCAATAGCTTGAAATGCATCTTTGACCCAATTTAAATAAAGTTGAAACTAACATGTAAACTAGCTGGTCATTTCACACTAGTAACCCTAGTTGCCCTTTAAGAATATAATAAAAATGCTAAGTTGTTTTCATGAAGTGTAATAGTCATTTTTGAAGACACGTCAGAAGTTTTAATTGGTAAGGATCCAGGTGTTGAAACCCCCACTGATCTAAAAAATAAATAGAGAGAAGCACTTAGCCGAGTGCTATCTTTTCTCACTCCCTGAACACAGACTCATGAGGGGACATTTATCAAAGGATTTAGCCTTGTTTTTCCCCCATCTAAAATTGTCGCACAGAAAGTCGCAGTCTATATTGGTGCGCCTTTTTTTGACTTTTGGTATAGAGGACTTTTAGTTCACTGCAGCATAGTAGTCTATAATAGATCAAAAAATGCAGTGGTCCGGAATTTATCAATTGCGACTTTTCACAGAAAAGTTGCATCGGGCGAAAATACCAGCCTTAAATAAAATCTAAACTACAGTCAGTGCGGAAAATTTATGAAGAGCCATGCGACAGTTTATAAATTAGGCGCACAATAGTCCGGACTTATGTGCTGGACATTGGTCTATATTGATGACTAAAATAGACAGGGATGATAAATGTCCCCCATAGACTCTCCATAGAATCCATCTTAAGCAAGCAAGGAGAAAACAGTTTTCTGAATGTAAAAAAATTAGAAAATCAAAAAGTATGAACTGAGCCTTACAGTTCATCAATAAATATTCAGATTCACTGTACGCACACCAGAAAGTGCAGTAAACTACAAACAACAATCTGGGAATGTCCCAAATACACTGTGCTACATGATTCGCAATAAGGGAAGATCCTAGAGGTACACGTTTATAATATTATATATATATATATATATATATATATACACACACACACACATATACAGCCATACAGGACATCTGCAGCTATGGTCTTTAAAGAGGTACTCCGCCCCTGTCATCTTATCCCCTATCCTTTGGATAAGATGTTAGATCGCCGTGGTCCCACTGCTGGGGACCCCGGGGATTGCCGCTGCGGCACCCCGCCATCATTACTGCACAGAGCGAGTTCGCTTTGTGCGTAATGACAGGCGATACAGGGGCCGGAGCAGCGTGACGTCATGGATCCGCCCCTCGTGACATCACGGCCCATCCCCTTAATGCAAGTCTATGGCAGGGGGTGTGACGACCGCCACGCCCCCTCCCATAGACTTGTATTGATGGGGCGGGCCGTGAAGTCACGAGGGGCGGAGCCGTGACGTAACGATGCTCCGGCCCCTGTATTGCCCGTCATTACGTGCAGAGCGATCTCGCTCTGTGCAGTAATGATAGCGGGGTGCCGCAGCAGCGATCCCCGGGGTCCCCAGCAGCGGCACCGCGGCGATCTGACATCTTATCCCCTATCCTTTGGATAGGGGATAAGATGTCTAGGGGCGGAGTACCCCTTTAACTGCTAGTTTGCCAAAAAGTTTGCCAAAAACGGTCCCATCTCTCGACAGGGTCTTATAATAACAAAAACCTCACTAGGGGTATATTCTACACCAAAAATGCATCAGGCTACAAAGATGTAATTATTCCTACTATTAATTCGGTTTTCAAGAACCCTTCATGATAGAATCATAAAAGGAGGATGCTCCAACATCACTGTTGGGACAGTAAGAGGTTAAAAAGAGGCCCCTCTCTATCAGACCTCAGTGCTCACCAAATTACTATAGAGAGATGAATATAAAGCCATTATCAAATTAAAGGGAGGGAACATGTGGTGGTGCTGTCATGAAGGATTCATGGAAACCGAATTAAGGGTAGGAATAATTCCTTCTTTTCACAGCTTCCCCCTTCAGAATGGCACCATGATGGAGTCCTACCAGATACGTAGCTCATGTTAGGACAACTGCCTGAAAGACTTTGGGGTAGATTTATTAAAATATGTGGAGAGTAAGAGTGGTGCAGTTGCCCATAGCAACCAATTAAGATTGCTTCTTGTATCTTTCAGAGGCCTATTTACTATTTAATTAGTTGTTCTTCTGTACAGGTTTTGATGTATCTCCCCCATTATGTTTAAAGTCGCAGTCCTGAATGGCTGACTAATCTGATCTGTAATGATGGGCAAACATATGTAGTGTAGACCACGTGGTTGTGAGGATAGTACAGCCCTTGTGGAATGGTAGAATGAGGGCATTCTTTTACTTGGGGCTGGTAACATTCCATTATAGCAGGATTTGAAGTTGCAGATTTGAAGCTGTTCGCGGTTGGTCCAACTGCTGGGGACCTCTGTAATCACTGGGACGGGACCCCAGCGCACTCAGTGAGGCGCGCGTGTCTTCTACTGGTAGATGGCACACGCTCCATTCATTTCTATAGGAGTGCGGATTATGCCTAGGTCTTTTGGGCACTCCCATTGGAATGAATGAAGTGCTTGCTGGCTGCACCACATGCTCCTCGCTGAGTGCCAGGTCCCATCCCGGTGATCACGGGGGACCCCAGCGGTCAGACCCCTCGCGACCAGCTACTTTTGCCAGAGATCACCTTTAAAATCCTGTGCATCAAATATGCACCAGATGCTGTACATATGAATACACCCTAAGAGGGGACGTTCACACGTGTATATTTTTGCTGCAGATTTGCTGCTGCAGATTTTTCTGTTCATCGACTTCAATGGGTAGCAAAATCTGCTACAGCAAATTCTGCAGCAGAAAATACACGTGTGAACATACCCTTAAGGTACGTTCACACGTACAGGATCCTGCTCAGATTTGATGCACAGGATGCTCAGTCATTTAGTTTACACTGAAATCTGCAGCAGAAAATCCTGTGCATCAAATCTGCGCAGGATCCTGTATGCACCATTAGAGCTCATTCGCACGAGCGGATTTATTTGCAGGTTTCCCGCTGCGTATTTGAAAGGTGGTGGGCTCTCTGCAGACCCTATTGACTTCAAGGGGACTTGCAGCGGATTTTCCGGTGAGGAAATTCACCAGCCGAAAATCTGCTGCTGACAGCCACGGAGAGCCTGCCCCCTTTCAAATATGCAGCGGGAAAACCGCAAATAAATCCACTCATGTTAATGAGCTCTTAGGGTGCATTCACACATGCATATTTTCTGCTGCAGATTCGTTTCCGAAGATTTTGCTGCTTATTCAAGTCCATGAGCAGCAAATCTGCAGCAAAAATACACACATGTGAACACACCCTTATGGTACGTTCACACGAGCGGATCCCCAGCGTATTTTACGCAGCAATACGCCGCTACGAGCAGACACTCTGAAGCGATGTGCGAGTCGCCACGCATGTGCGGTGTACACTCTCACATCACAGCCGCTCCCCCTGCTCTATGAGCTAGGTTGAGAGTTGCTGCAATATGGGAGTATACTGTGCATGCGCACGGCAACTTGCACATCGCAGTGTGTCTGCTCATAGCGGTGTATTGCCGTACTGTACTCCGAGCAGGCACTTTCAAAATAACAGAAAACAAAAAAATGGCGTCTGCAAAAGTTTGGGCACCCTGCAGAATTTATAGCATGCACTGCCTCCTTTGCAAAGCTGAGACCTGCCAGTGTCATGGATTGTTCTCAATCATCATCTGGGAAGACCAGGTGATATCAATATTTTAAATGCCCAGACTCATTTGACCTTGCCCCAACAATCAGCACCATGGGTTCTTCTAAGCAGTTGTCTAGAAATCTGAAACTGAAAATAGTTGATGCTCACAAAGCTGGAGAAGGCTATAAGAAGATAGCAAAACGTTTTCAGATGTCAATATCCTCTGTTCGGAATGTCAAATCTGTTTTTATTGGGTTTACAATAGAAAACAAGGAACACTGGAAGGTAAATAATGGCCCAACAACTGAATATTTTGCACAATAATGGAATCCTCTGTTCGGAATGTAATTAAGAAATGGCAGTAATCAGAAACAGTGGAAGTTAAAGCAAGATCTGGAAGACCAAGAAAAATATCAGACAGAACAGCTTGCAGGATTGTGAGAAAAACAAGTCAAACACCACGTTTGACTGCACAATCCCTCCAGAAAGATCTGTCAGACACTGGAGTTGTGGTACACTATTCCACTATAAAGAGATACTTGTACAAATATGGTCTTCATGGAAGAGTCATCAGAAAAAACCTCTTCTACGTCCTCACAACAAAAATCATGGTTTGAACTTTGCAAATGAACATATAGACAAGCCTGATGCATTTTGGAAACAAGTTCTGTGGACCGATGAAGTTAAAATTAAACTTTTTGGCCGGAATGATCAAAGGTACGTTTGGAAAAGAAGGGGAACCGAATTTAATGAAAAGAACCTCTGTCCAACTGTTAAGCATGGGGGTGGATCAATCATGCTTTGGGGTTGTATTGCAGCCAGTGGCACAGGGAACATCTCACGAGTAGAAGGAAAAATGGATTCAATAAAATTTTAGCACATTTTGGATGCTAACTTGATGCCATCTGTGAAAAAGCTGAAATTAAAAAGAGGATGGCTTCTACAAATGGATAATGATCCTAAACACACCTCGAAATCCACGGGGGATTACATCAAGAGGAGTAAACTGAAGGTTTTGCCATGGCCTTCACAATCTCCTGACCTCAACATAATTGACAATCTATGGATAGATCTTAAAAAAAACAGTACGTGACAGACAGCCCAGAACTCTCAAAGAACTGGAAGACTTTTGTAAGGAAGAATGGGCAAATATACCTCAAACAAGAATTGAAAGACTCTTGGCTGGCTACAAAAAGCGTTTACAAGCTGTGATACTTGCCAAAGGAGGCAGTACAAGATATTAACTCTGCCGGGTGCCCAAACTTTTGCAGACACCATTTTTTTTGTTTTCTGTTATTTTGAAAGTGTAAATGATGGAAATAAAATCTAACTTTTGTTGACATATTATAAGAATGTCTAATCTGTAATTTGATGCCTTTTGGAGATTTTTCCACCTTTCCTTGGCTTCTTTAAGCACATTAAAGGGGATAGGGGATAAGGGATAGGGGATAAGATGCCTGATTGCAGGGGTCCCGCCGCTGGGGACCCCCCGTGATCTTGCACGCTGCACCCCATTTATAATCAGTCCCCGGAGCGTGTTCGCGACCACAGGGTCGGCGGTGTGTGACGTCACGCCTCCGCCCCCGTGTGATGTCACGCTCTGCCCCTCAATGCAAGCCTATGGGAGGGGGCGTGATAGCTGTCACACCCCCTCCCATAGGCTTGCATTGAGGGGGGCGGAGCGTGACGTCACACGGGGGCAGAGGCGTGACGACCACACGGGGGGCGTATTGCCGCTACGAGCAGACACAATGCGATGTGCGAGTGGCCGCGCATGCGCGGTGTACTCTCACACATCGCGGCCGCTCCCCCTGCTCAATGAGCTAGGCCAAGAGCAGCCGCGATGTGCGAGTATACTGCGCATGCAGTGTGTCTGCTCGGAGCGGCGTATTGCCGCTCCGAGCAGGCACACGTAAAGGCAGCATATAGAGGTCCTTCAGCGGTACCCTAAGGGTGCGTTCACATGTGCTTATTTTTTGCTGCCGATCTGCTGCAGATTTGCTTTAGCAGATTTTGCAGCACACTGAAGTCAATGGGCAGAAAAAATCTGCAGAAACAAATCTGCAGCAAAAATACGCACATGTGAACTTTGGGTGTATTCACATGTGCATATTTGATGCACATGTATTTGAAGCAGATTTCAATGTAAACTAATTGACTGAAGACAGCTTCAAATCCTGTGCATCAAGTATGCACAGGAAACTGTATATGTGAATAGACCCTAAAACCATGTTCATACGTCGGAATTTCCGTGCCGGATTCCGCATTGGAAATTCCGACGTGTGAACATGGCCTTAAGGTCTATTCACATGTACAGTATCCTGCGCATACTTGAAGGAAATTCCATTTTCCTTGTCAACAGAAAGAATGAACACATTCTTTCTTTCTGCGGACTCCGTATGGAATGCAAAGCCATCTATGAGACGGTACATTCCTATGCGGTCCTAGTGCCGGTTTATGCTGGCGCCCACAGTTTGCGGAATGTCCACACGGGAGATTTTCCGTGCAGACATTCCGACCTGTTCGCATGTATAGAAACTGCTGTATATTTTCTGCAGCTAATTTTGCTACCCATTGAAGTTAATGGGTAACAAAATCAGCTGCACAAAATATGCAGCAAATCCTGTACGTGTCAATGTACCCTGAGGGTCTATTCACACATACAGTATTCTGCACAGTTGTGAAGTGAAGGATTTGAAACTGTGTTCAGTCATTCAGTTTACATTGAAATCTGCAGCCGAAAATCCTGTGCATCAAATCTGTGCAGAATACTGTACATGTGAATACAGTGCACTGCACTGTCCTGCTCTCTTCATGGTTTGGGGAGGAGGGACATTAACAAAAACCACAACTTAGAATGTCATCTCATTCTCTATCTAAGAACAGTAAAAACAGAGAAAAAAAAAATCCCTATAAAGAGTACGGTCACATGTGTATTATTGTTACATGTCTGCTGCAGATTTTGCTGCCCATTGTCTTCAATAGTGCCCCTCCTGTCCTCTGGTTGTGGGTGGTATTGCCACTCAGCTTTATTGAATTTAATAGGATTGAGTTGCATTACTGCAAACAAGTTGTGGACATGAGTTGTGCTGTTTTTGCAAGAAATAAGCAGTGGGTTTTCTAATCCTGGACAACCCCTTTAAAGCCCTACTGACTTCAATGGGATTCTGACATGGAATTCCGCAAAGTTAAAGAATGGTTCTTAAATTTAGCAAAATTGCCGCAGCAGAAATTCTGCTGTGTGAGTGGAACAGCGAAATCTCATTAAAGTCTATAGGCAGTAAATTTTGGGGCCTTAGAATCAAGCATAGTCCAGAAAGGGTCAGGGCAGGCACCAAATGTACTCACAGTACTGGATGCATGTCTGGCTCTGAAGGGTCAGTCCATGGAATGGAAGGAGTGTGCATGAAGCAGTAATCCTTAGGCTGAAGTCAGTAACTTCCCGTAGATTGTTAGGGTGTCATAGACAAAGTTACAGTAGCCTGTAAGGAAGGAGACCGCACCGCTGTTTTCAAACAGGAACGCGGGCACTGTCCAATGTCACATCATTCCCAACTTCGTCATCAGAATGCCCCAGCCGGAAGGATTTATAATAGTACACACGCTGCTGATCCCACCCCAGACAGACTGCCTAAGAGACATCTCCTACTGCAGCACCTCTGCAGGTCTCTTTTGCCAGGGGACTCCTCCCCCAAGGATTCCAGGCCCAGAGATCCTGGAGGAGGCAATGTTCACCGCACACATCAAACTGTGGAGTGACCACAGCATTTACACTAGACGTTGAACAGACTCACTAATGTGTTTTTAGGAAACAATGTGCTGGCTACTTGCAGCCCCTACTTTAAGGGGTACTCTGCCATTAGACATCTTATCCCCTATCCAAAAGAGAGGGGATAAGATGTCTAATCGCTGGGGTCCCGCCGATGGGGACTCCCGCGTTCTACCTGCTGCACCTGGCATTTGTTTAGAGTGTCGGGTGCAGTGCCAGGAGGTTCGTGATGTCACGGCCACACCCTGCTCGTGAAGTCACGGACGCGCCCCCTCAATGCAAGTCTATAGAGGGGGCCCCTCAAACCCCCCTCCCATAGACTTGCATTGAGGGGGCGTGGCTGTGACATTACGAGCGGGTGTGGCCGTGACATCACGAGCCTCCGCATCGCCAGTCATCCGGCATGGAGCATAGTTCACTCCATGCACTAGATGTCTGGGGTGCCACAGCAGAGATTGCAGGGGTCCCCAGCGGCAGGACCCCCACGATAAGACATCTTATTCCCTATCCTTTGGATAGAGGATACAATGTCTAGGGGCAGAATACCCCTTTAAGAAAGCTCATTGGTATACTGCATATACTGAACTTAATAATAATACAGTATGCTCCGAAGTGTCTCCTAGTGGCAGCTACAGGCACCATATGGACTTCTGAAATGTACAATATTTCTATTGTTCCAGCTATTAGAAATTAAACTACTTTATAGCAGTATGATGTATCTTTACCTTGTTAACAGCGGCATGTTCTCTCAGGGCAAGGTCCCAGAACCTGCAACCAATCTGATTTCCACACTGTCCCACTGGAAGCACAATAAAAATGGTTAATGGTAAAATAGCACGTACTACAAAGCTTCAGCAAAGACGCGTCCACACAAGTGATGGCTGCAGCAGTCATGTGTCAACATCATATGCCATTCCTGAAGGCTAGTGAATGGTTGGGGGACCATAGTAGCGCCAGGGAAAGAGGAGTGGATTTTTATTACATTTAAACATTTATTTGCACCTCCAGATTTTCCTGTGCATCCATAGATTATCTGCAGCCCAATCTGCCACATCAGGATTTGTTTGTGGATTCCGACTTGCCAACTGAAGTAGAAGAGGAAAATCTGCAACAAGATCTTTCTCTTTCGGTTGTCTTAGGTCTGCCAAATCTGCAGGATTGAAGAGGTACAGCCTCCAGGTCACATGCCTCATATCTGAATACTCAGTCTCTATGGTAGTATTTTCCTTTTTGTACACTCCTGCGTTTTTTTTTTTTGTTCAGTTCAAACCCCCCTACACCAAATTTAAATAGGTCTTTTTTTTTTTTTTTTTAATACATTGCCATTATAGCGCCTGATACCGCTATGTTAGAGCTCATCTTTAGGGGAAAACATGTACTATTTATTGGTACAAATTTGGAATACTATAATTTTTTTTGGATTAACAAAATACCACAATCATGGCATTTTTTTTTTTTTAACAGTGTTCAACTTAAAAAGGCATAGAGGCAAAAAGGCAGACACACAGACAACCTTGGCAAGACTGGGGGCCTTCACAAGACCCCCTGCTGCCATGGAAACTGGGCAAGAGGATCGAAGGAGCCAGGGCTCCTGCTGCTGCAGGTGTTCAGTGCACAGACGATCCTCACATGCAGAGGTCATGATTTGACCGCTACATGTAAAGGGTTAAAGGACACGTTCCCTGCTCTGGTTCTTCCGCAATCTTTCACTGTATCTTCCATTCCGAAGCCGACTTGGAGCATTGGTGGAGCTTTGTGACGTCACCAATGGTGTTTGATAACAGAGGAACCAAGCAGAGAGAAGCAGCAGTGGCATCATGAAGCTCCTCCCTTGCCCCAAGTCGGCTTTGGAACAGAAAATAGGGCGAAAATGGCAGAAGAACCACAGCACGGAAAGGGACCAGGTAAACATAGTTGTTATACCAACAGGTTAGTGCAGGTGAAACTGATGAACAGATTCCCTTTAAATGGGCACTGTCAGATTCAAAAACTTTTTATATGTTGTACATCTTGGCAAAAAAATGTACCTTTCTAATATACTTCATAAGAAAATGTTATTTGCTTTTTTACAGAAATCATGGCTTATAAAATCATGGCTTTGTCCAAGCTGAAGCAGAGGCACGGACAAAGTCCAGTAAGTGAGGGTGGGCTAGTACTGATAGGACAGGTGATAGCACAGAGGAGTGCTATCAGACAGGAGAGAGCACAGAGGAGTGCTATCAGACAGGAGAGAACACAGAGGAGTGCTATCAGACAGGAGAGAGCACAGAGGAGTACTATCAGACAGGAGAGAGCACAGAGGAGTGCTATCAGACAGAAGAGAGCACAGAGGAGTGCTATCAGACAGGAGAGAGCACAGAGGAGTGCTATCAGACAGGAGAGAACACAGAGGAGTGCTATCAGACAGGAGAGAACACAGATGAGTGCTATCAGACAGGAGAGAGCACAGAGGAGTGCTATCAGACAGGAGAGAGCACAGAGGAGTCCTATCAGACAGGAGAGAGCACAGAGGAGTACTATCAGACAGGAGAGAGCACAGAGAAGTGCTATCAGACAGGAGAGAGCACAGAGGAGTCCTATCAGACAGGAGAGAGCACAGAGGAGTCCTATCAGACAGGAGAGAGCACAGAGGAGTACTATCAGACAGGAGAGAGCACAGAGGAGTACTATCAGACAGGAGAGAGCACAGAGGAGTGCTAGACCACCCTGACTTACTGGACTTTGACCATGCTTGTGCTTCAGCTTGGACATACCCATGATTTTATAAGCCATGATTTCTATAAAAAGGAAATTTTCTTATGAAGTATATCAGAAAGATTAAAAAGTACTTGTCACCAAATAAACTGTTCTAAACTAACTCAGGCTATGTTCCAAACTACTCCTAACACAACTCCTGGTTTAAAAAGCTCTGTATCCTACCTTTCTTCTTGCTCGCATAGTGCAATTTTCCAGCAGGAGAAAGTGGGCGTTTCCCAGCAGGCATGACATCACTGAAGCCTGCTGGGGGACAACTTCCATCCTCATATTGTTGCAGCACTGTGATGAATAGAAGACCTCAAGCTCTGTACATGTTTCAGTCTGTGCAGATTTCAGTGAGGCTCTCCTTCAGCTGTTAGTCTGTGTGGTTTTCTGTGAGAATCTGAGGAGCTTTCACTTTCTGTGCAGCTGTCTATCAAGTTCCGTGCAGAGAAACACTTCCTGGGTTCAAAGGAGACCAAATGTTTTTAAATCGACTGGTGCCAGAAAATTAAACAGACTTCCAGTACTCAAACCCATCCAGTACTTATCAGCTGCTGTATAATACAGAGAAATTTGTGAAGTTCTTTCCAGTCTGACAACAGTGCTTCCTGCTGAGACCTCTGTCCATGTAAGGAACTGTCCAGAGCAGGAAAGGTTTTCTATGGGGATATGCTTCTAATCTGGACAGTTCCTGACACAGACAGAGGTGTCAGCAGAGAGCACTGTTGTCAGACTGGAAAGAACTGCACAATTTTCTCTTTAGCATACAGCAGCTCAGAAGCCGTTCGTTACAGATGGCTCCCCGCCACTGCCGGATAGCGCAACCACCGAAATCCGGAACCGGAAGTGAAGCTGCAGGAGCGTATCCTGGATGACTAGTGGGGATTATTACCTATAAAGGATCAACTCGCAGCCTGGACTGCTGTCACTCTGTTGCATAATATTATAGGGGTGTGCACTGTGTATCGGGTGCTTCCCCACTATACATTTATTTCTGGTGTACCAATATTTATTTTAGTAGTGCAGTGAACCATAATTATAGATAGAAGGGCAGAGTTATCATTGCCCTCCACTTTAGAGCTACTGTTCCCCTGATGACGCCATGACATTGTGGTAGAAACGCGTTGGGAGATTGTTGCTAAATCTGGCCATAGGCCATGGTGTTCTTGTAAAACCACATGATAACGTGGTGACTAATTTTTTTGTTTTTTTTTGTTTATGATTTGGTGCTGGTTAATTTGAGCACAATCACAAGTATTGGTGAAATATTAATGTATATCCAATAAAAGCTATATATTTTGGCAATTCCCCTATTTCAAAACATAATGTTTTGTTGATAATAATACATATTTATGCTGGGAATATCTGGCCCCTATGCAGGCTGTTTTTCATTGCTGTATGCATATTGTTTGAGTATACAGCAGCTGATAAGTAATGGAAGGGTTAAGATTTTTAAATAAAAGTAATTTTCAAATCTGTAACTTTTTGGCACCAGTCGATTTGAAAATGTTTCCGTCTAAGTTCCCCTTTAATTGTGGCAGGAAACAGAACAGCACCACCTAGTGGCTGTTTTGTTTATATTTTTTTTATTACATTTTAAAACATACACTGCTCAAAAACACTTTAAGAACACTTAAACAACACAATGTAACTCCAAGTCAATCACACTTCTGTGAAATCACACTGTCCACTCAGGAAGCAACACTGATTGACAATCAATTTCACATGCTGTTGTGCAAATGGAACAGACAACAGGTGGAAATGATGGGCAATTAGAAAGACACCCCAATAAAGGAGTGGTTCTGCAGGTGGTGACCACAGGTCAATTCTCAGGTCCTATGCTTCCTGGCTGATGCTTTGGTCACTTTTGAATGCTGGCTGTGCTTTCACTTTAGTGGTAGCATGAGACTGAGTCTACAACCCACACAAGTGGCTCAGTTAGTGCAGCTCATCCAGGATGGCACATCAATGTGAGCTGTGGCAAGAAGGTTTGCTGTGTCTGTCAGCGTAGTGTCCAGAGCATGGAGGCACTACCAGGAGCACTCCATGAGGGTGGTATGAGGGCCCGACGTCCACAAGTGGGGGTTGTGCTTACAGCCCAACACCGTGCAGGAGGTTTGTAATTTGCCAGAGAACACCAAGATTGGCAAATTCGCCACTGGCATCCTGTGCTCTTTACAGATGAAAGCAGGTTCACACTGAGCACATGTGACAGAGTCTGGAGACACAGTGGGGGACGTTCTGCTGCCTGCAACATCCTCCAGCATGACCGGTTTGGCGGTGGGTTAGTAATGGTGTCGGGTGGCATTTATTGTGGGGGCCACACAGCCCTCCATTTGCTTGCCAGAGGTAGCCTGACTGCCATTACATACCAAGATGAGATCCTCAGACCCCTTCTGAGACCATATGCTAGTGCAGTTGGCCCTGGGTTCCTCCTAATGCAAGACAATGCTAGACCTCATGTAGCTGGAGTGTGTCAGCAGTTCCTGCATGAGGAAGGCATTGATACTATGGACTGGCCAGCCTGGTCTCCAGACCTGAATTCGATTGAGCACATCTGGGACATCATGTCTCGCTCTATCCACCAACGCCACGTTGCACCACAGACTGTCCAGGAGTTGACGGATGCTTTAGTCCAGGTCTGGGAGGACATCCCTCAGGAGACCAACCACCACCTCATCAGGAGCATGCCCAGGCATTGTAGGGAGGTCATACGGGAACGTGGAGGCCACACACACTACTGAACCTCATTTTGACTTGTTTTAACCCCTTGGGGATGGAGCCCATTATGACGTGAGCATTTTTTTCAAATCTGATCTCTATCAATTTAAGCATTAATAACTCTGGGATGCTTTTACTTATAAATTTGATTTAGATTGTTTTTTCCTGACATATTCTACTTTATGTTAGTGGTAAATTTTCGTCAATACTTGCATCATTTCTTGGTGAAAAATTAGAAAATTTCAGGAAAAATTTGAAAGCTTTAAATTTTTCTAACTTTGAAGCTCTCTGCTTGTAAGGAAAGGGGACATGTCAAATAAATTACAAATTGATTCACATATACAATATGTTAACTTTATGTTAGCATCATAAAGTTGAAATGTTTTTACTTTTTGAAGACATCAGAGAGCTTCAAAGTATAACAGCAATTTTCCCCAAAAATTTCAAAATCAGAATTTTTCAAGGACCAGTTACATTTTGAAGTGAATATGAGGGTCTTTATGTTGGAAATCCCTTATAATGGACCAGATTATAAAAAAAAAAAAAAAAAAAAAAAAAAAAAACTACACCCCTCAAAGTATTCAAAAAGTTTGTTTACCCTTTAGGTGTTTCACAGGAATAGCAGCAAAAATCTAAATCTCAATTTTTTACATTTTTTTCATTTTTACAAGGGGTAAAAGGTAAAAAGGCCCCCAAAACTTGCAGTTCATTTTCTCTCGAGTAAGGAAATACCTCATATGTGGATGTAAAGTGCCCTGTGGGTGCACTAGAGGGTTCAGAAGGGAAGGCATTTTGGAGAGCAAATTTTGCTGAAATGCTTTTTGGGGGGCATGTCCATTTAGGAAGCCCCCATGATGCCAGAATAGTAAAAAAATAAAACACATGGCACTCTATTTTGGAAACTACACCCCTCAAGGAACATAACAAGGGGTAAAGTGAGCCTTAACACCCCACAGGTGATTGACGAACTTTTGTTAAAGTGGGACATAAAAATAAAAAATAAATTCCTTTTCAATAAAATGCTGGTGTTACCCCAAATCTTTCATTTTCACAAGGGGTAATAGGAGAAAAAGCCCCAAAAAATAGAAATACCCCATATGTGGATATAAAGTGCTCTGCAAGCGAACTACAATTCTCAAAAGAGAAGGAGCGCCATTTGGTTGGAAAAGAAGTCGGGGGCCAAGTGCGTTTACAAACCCCCCTTGTGCCAGAACAGTGGACACCCCCATATGTGACCCCATTTTGGAAACTACACCCCTCACAGAAAGTAATAAGGGGTGCAATGAGCACTTATACCCCACTGGCATTTGACAGATCTTTGAAACAGTGGGCTGTGCAAATGAAAAATTTAATTTTTCATTTTTACGGGCGACTGTTCAAAAAATCTGTCAGACACCTGTGGGGTGTAAATGATCACTGCACCCCTTATTACATTACGTGAGGGGTGTAGTTTCCAAAATGGGGTCACATGTGGGGGGGGGTCCACTGTTCTGGCACCATGGGGCTTTGTAAATACACATGACCTTCAATTCCAGCCTAATTCCTTCTCCAAAATCCCAATGGCGCTCCTTCTCTTCTGAGCCCTGTAGTGCGCCCGCAGAGCACTTTACATCCACATATGGGGTATTTCCTTACTCAGAAGGAATGAGGTTACAAATTTTGGGTGGCTTTTTTTCCTATTAACCCTTGTGAAAATGAAAATTTTTGGGTAACACAAGCATATCAGGAAAAAAAACTATTTTTTAATTTTCACTTCCAACATTAATGAAAATTCGTCAAACACCTGTGTGGTGTTAAGGCTCACTATACCCCTTGTTATGTTCCTTGAGGGGTGTAGTTTACAATATGGGGTCACATGTGGGTTTTATTTATTTTTGCATTTTTTTTAGAACTTCTGTAACTATCAGCCACCTCTGTGCAAATCACCAATTTAGACCTCAAATGTACATGGCGCTCTCATTCCTGAGCCCTGTTGTGCACCCGCAGAGCATTTTTCGTCCACATATGGGGTATTTCCGTACTCGGAAGAAATTGCGTCACAAATTTTGGAGAGCTTTTTCGCCTTTTACCTCTTGTGAAAATGAAAAGTATGGGGCAACACCAACATGTTAGTGTAAAGATTTTTATTTTTTTACACTAACATTCTGGTGTAGCCCCCAAGTTTTCCTGTTCACAAGGGGTAAAAGGAGAAAAAGCCCCCCAAAATTTGTAATGCAATTTCTCCTGAATACGGAAATACCCCATAAGTGCCCTAAACTGTTGCCTTGAAATACGACAGGGCTCCGAAGTGAGAGGGAGACGTGCACATTTGAGGAATAAATTAGGAATTTGCAATAGGGGCGGACCCGGATACAAGAATGGCGCTTGTCTCCACCAAAATCCAGGGCAGTGGTCCCCAAACAGGGTGCCTCCAGCTGTTGCAAAACTCCCAGCCAGCCAGGACAGTGAATGTCTGACCGGCAATACTGGGAGTTGTTTTGCAACAGCTGGAGGCACCCTGTTGCAACTAAAAGTAAGTTAACACCCTTTGTGTTAGTGTTTTTAGAGTACATTCACAAGGGCGGGGGCTCACAATGAGTTTTCCGCTGGGAGTTTGAGCTGCGGTGGAAAATTTTCCGCAGCTCAAACTTGTTGAAGGAAACCCACTGTAAACCCGCCCGTGTGAATGTAACCTGTACATTGCAAACCTCCAGCTGTTTCAAAACTACAACTCCCAGCATGCACTGACTGCCGAAAGGCATGCTAGGAGTTGTAGTTATGCAACAACTGGGGAAGAACAGTTTGGTGACTGCTAAGTAGTGGTCTCCAAACTGTAGCCCTCCAGATGTTGCAAAACTACAACTCCAAGCATGCACAGACTGTCCTGGCATGCTGGGAGTTGTAGTTTGGCAACATCTGAAGGGCCAGATGTTGCAGCACTACAACGCCCAGCATGCTAGACTGTCTGGGCATGCTGGGAAGGTCTACAGTTTGGAAACCACTGTATAGTGATCTCCAAACTGTGCCCCTCCAAATGTTGCAAAACTACAACTCCCAGCATGCCAAGACTGTCCAGGCATGCTGGGAGTTGTAGCTCTGCAACATCTGAAGGGCCAGATGTTACAGAACTACAACTCCCAGCATGCCGAGAGTTTTAGTTTTGCAACATCTGGAAACCACAGTGGTCTCCAGATGTTGCAAAACTACAACGCCCAGCATGCCCAGACAGTCAAAGGCTGTCTGGGCATGCTGGGAGTTGTAGTTTTGTAACTTCTAGCAGGCCAAAGTGAAGATCACTCACCAAAGAGGATCTTTACTGTCACCCGCAGTCTCCTCCTCCTCCGCCGCTGCCGTCTTCCTGTGCCTGCAACCGCTGCTCTTGAGCTGCCTGCCGGGTAAAACCCCCGCACCACTTTCCAGCACAACCCCTCACCCCCTTCTGCCATTGGTCAGTCAGTACTGACTGACCAATGGCAGGGGATAGGAGGAGGTGGCATTTCTGTCACCTCGCTCCTATCCTTTAGGATGAGCCGGGCTGTCTCTGACCAGAGACCCAATCAGCCCAGAAAAGCTGTGATTCGCCTGTCAGAATTGACAAGGGGGGGTCCCCTAGGCGATGTCACGGGATGCCTGCTGATAGCTATCAGCAGTCATCCCGGTCAGATCACCGCCTGGCGAGCGCCGGTGATCAGAATTATGGAGGGTGTACTGGGACGCGAGGGCGTACCCTTACGCCCTCCGTCCCCAACAGGTTATGGACATTATATCAAAGTTGGATCAGCCTGCAGTGTGGTTTTCCATTATGATTTTGAGTGTGACTACATATCTAGACCTCCATGGGTTGATAAATTTGATTTCCATTGATAATTTTTGTGTGATTTTGTTGTCAGCACATTCAACTATGTAAAGACAAATGTATTTCATACGATTAGTTCATTCATTCAGATCTAGGATGGGTTATGTTAGCGTTCCCTTTATTTTTTTGAGCAGTGTATTTATGTTGATAATTTTAAAAGCAAGTGAATGGGAAAGTGCTTGCTAATTACACAAGAAACACTAAATTAAAAGTTTTATTTGGCAAGAGGTACTCTAATATTTTGCCAGGATGTACAACATATAAAAAGCTACCTGTAGCTGAGGTTTTTCCGCACCTGGTACTTACAGTGGGAGCCCGGCTAACATACTGTCAGCAGAGGTTCTGGGATCGCTGCATGGGAGAGCTCCGCTGCCTTATTCTAGCCCCTCCATGAAAACCTCAGGACAGATGTGATACTGTCTTTGGAAGAAAACATCTAGGTTTTTTTTTTTTTGTGTTTTTTTAATTTTTTTATTTAATCCTGGAAATCTCTTTTAATCTTACAGTTATGATCACAAGCTATACCGTATTTTACCTGCTAGGGTGTTTCCCAACCAGAGTGTCTCCAGCTGCAAAACTACAACTTCCAGCATGCTCAGACAGGAGTCACACCGGTTGGGAAACACTGCTCTCTAGATATTGGCATCATATACTATAGAGACCGCTGACAGACACACTGTATAGAGACTGGAACCACACAGTATAGAGACCACTGCCACACTATAGAGACTGGCACAACAACTGTAGAGTCCGTTGCCACACACTTTATAGACTGCAAACCCACACTCAATAGAGATCGCTGACAAACACACTGGGGGAGATTCTCAAAGAATTTTGCACCCAAAAAATAAATTTTGAGACAAAATTTTGGCGCAAAAAGTATCGACCACAAAGAGCGGTTTACACTGTTTACGTCAGTTTTGTAAAAAATGGGCGACTCCATGTATATTGTCGGCTTTACATGATATTTTCAAAGGTGTGAGACCAGTTTACATCAAAAATTTCACACCAGCTTTTTGATAGTGAAGAAATCACAGAAATGGTTGTAGTTGTATTGTTTTTTTTTATCTTTGTTTTATTTTTTAGAAAAAGGTGTTATGTAAGTAATTAAAAAAAGAAATAATTACTATTGAAAATTGTTATTAAAATATATATATATATTATATAATTTTTTTAATTATTATTTTTTTTCCCTTGGTCACTGCACCTGCACCCACATTTAACCCCTTAAGGACACAGGGCATATCCATACGCCCCCGTTTCCAAGTATGGATACGCCCTGCGCATTTCCGGCCCCAGCCACTAGCTGGAGCGGAGCCGGTGCCGGATGCCTGCTAAAATCGTTCAGCAGGCATCCCGGCATATCGCCCAGGGGGGTCATTATGTCCCCCCATGTCGGCGATTGCCGCAGATCGCTGGACAATTCAGTCAGAGACGGCCCCGAACAGCCATTGCAAGCACTGGTGCCACCTCACGATCGCCCTGATTCGTCGGACGGTTTCCCGGCCGACCAATCAGGGCGCCTGCTGCGGGTGTCACTCCCGCATCGGAGGACGTGAGCGGGTGCGGGCAGAAGACCCCGGGTGCTGGGGACCCCGATCCCCGGCGTCCCTGTTGGGATCGGGGACCCAGGAGCGACGGCGAGGGACTGACATGTGCGGCGGCATCGTGGAGCAGCAGCAGGAAGTGAGTGACAGCCTCCTGCTGTTGCTTAGCAACAGCTCCCAGCATGCAAAAAGGGCATTCTGGGAGCTGTAGTTATGCAACAGCAGGAGGCAGACCCCCACAACTCCCAGCATGCCCTTATGGGCATGCTGGGACTTGTAGTTTTGCAACAGCTGGAGGCACATTTTTCTATGGAAAAGTGTACCTTCAGCTGTTGTATAACTACAACTCCCAGCTTGAACAATCAGCTAAAGTGCATGCTGGGAGTTGTAGTGGTGCATCTGGTGGTTGCATAACTACAACTCCCAGCATGCCCGTTGGCTGTCGGTGACTGCTGAGAGTTGTAGTTTTGCAACAGCTGAAGGCACACTGAGTTAAGTAGCAAACCAGTGTGTCTCCAGCTGTTGCATAACTACAATCCCCAGCATCCCCAGCCAAAGTAGTATGCCTCCGGCTGTTGCATAACTACAAGACCCAGCATGCCCTTCCGCTGTCCGTACATGCTGGGGGTTGTAGCTTTTGCAACAGCTGAAGGCACACTGGTTGCAAAACACTGAGTTTGTTACCAAACTCTGTGTTTCACAACCTGTGTGCCTCCAGCTGTTGCAAAACTACAACTCCCAGCATGCACTGATAGACCGTACATGCTGGGAGTTGTAGTTTTGCAACAGTTGGATGTCCCCCCCCCCCAATGTGAACATACAGGGTACATTCACATGGGCGAAGGTTTACAGTAAGTATCCGGCTGCAAGTTTGAGCTGCGGCAAATTTTCTGCCACAGCTCAAGCTGCCAGCGAGAAACTACTGTGAACCCCCGCCCATGTGACTGTACCCTAAAAACACTACACTACACTAACACAAAATAAAAAGTAAAAAACACTACATATATACATACCCCTACACAGCCCCCCTCCCCTCCCCAATAAAAATGAAAAACGTCTGGTACGCCACTGTTTCCAGAACGGAGCCTCCAGCTGTTGCAAAACAACTACTCCCAGTATTGCCAGATAGCCACTGACTGTCTAGGCATGCTGGGAGTTTTACAACAGCTGGAGGCACCCTGTTTGGGAATCACTGGCGTAGAATACCCCTATGTCCACCCCTATGCAAGTCCCTAATTTAGGCCTCAAATGCGCAAGGCAACAGTTTAGGGCCACATATGGGGTATCGCCGTACTCGGGAGAAATTGTGTTACAAATTTTGGGGGGTATTTTCTGCTATTACCCTTTTTAAAAATGTAAAAATTTTGGGAAAACAAGCATTTTAGGTAAAAAAATAATTATTTTTTTTACATATACAAAAGTCATGAAACACCTGTAGGGTATTAAGGTTCACATTACCCCTTGTTACGTTCCCCGAGGGGTCTAGTTTCCAAAATGGTATGCCATGTGTTTTTTTTTTTTTTTTTGCTGTTCTGGCACCATAGGGGCTTCCTAAATGCGGCATGCCCCCAGAGCAAAATTTGCTTTCAAAAAGCCAAATGTGACTCCTTCTCTTCTGAGACCTGTAGTGCGCCAGCAGAGCACTTTTCACCCCCATATGGGGTGTTTTCTGAATCGGGAGAAATTGGGCTTCAAATTTTGGGGGGGTATTTTCTGCTATTACCCTTTTTAAAAATGTTAAATTTTTGGGAAACCAAGCATTTTAGGTAAAAAAAAAAATTTTTTTTACATATGCAAAAGTCGTGAATCACCTGTGGGGTATTAAGGTTCACATTACCCCTTGTTACGTTGCCTGAGGGGTCTAATTTCCAAAATGTTATGCCATGTGTTTTTTTTTTTTTTGCTGTCCTGGCACCATAGGGTCTTCCTAAAGGTGACATGCCCCCCAAAAACCATTTGTCGCTCCTTCCCTTCTGAGCCCTCTACTGCGCCCGCTGAACAATTAACATAGACATATAAGGTATGTGCTTACTCAAGAAAAATTGGGTTTCAAATATAAGTAAAAATTTTCTCCTTTTTACCCCTTGCAAAAATTAAAAAATTGGGTCTACAAGAACATGTGAGTGTAAAAAAAAAATGAAGATTTTGAATTTTCTCCTTCACTTTGCTGCTATTCCTTTGAAACACCTAAAGGGTTAATACACTTAATGAATGTCATTTTGAATACTTTGGGGGGTGTAGTTTTTATAATGGGGTATTTCTAATATGAAGACCCTTGAAATCTGCTTCAAAACTGAACTGGTCCCTGAAAAAAAGTGAGTTTGAAAATTTTGTGAAAAATTTCAAAATTGCTGCTGAACTTTGAAGCCCTCTGGTGTCTTCCAAAAATAAAAACTCATAAATTTTATGATGCAAACACAAAGTAGACATATTGTATATGTGAACCCAAAAAAATTTATTTTGAATATCCATTTTCCTTACAAGCAGAGAGCTTCAAAGTTAGAAAAACGCTAAATTTTTCATTTTTTTCATCAAATTTGGGGATTTTTCACCAAGAAAGGATGCAAGTTACCATAAAATGTTACCACTAAGTTAAAGTAGAATATGTCACGAAAAAACAATCTCGGAATCAGAATGATAACTAAAAGCATTCCAGAGTTATTAATGTTTAAAGTGACAGTGGTCAGAATTGCAAAAAACGCTCTGGTCCTTAAGGTGTAAAATGGCCTGGTCCTTAAGGGGTTAAAGGGGTATTCAAGGCAAAAACTTTTTATATTATATATATATCTCAACTGGCTCCGTAAAGTTAAACAGATTTGTAAATTACTTCTATTAAAAAATCTTAATCCTTCCAATAGTTATTAGCTTCTGAAGTTTTCTGTCTAACTGCTCAATGATGATGTCACGTCACGGGAGCTGTGCATGATGGGAGAATATCCCCATAGGAACTGCACAGCTCCCAGGACGTGAGTCATCAGAAAGCAGTTAGGCAGAAAACAGCAACTCAACTTCAGAAGCTAATAACTATTGGAAGGACTAAGAATTTTTTATAGAAGTAATTTACAAATCTTTTTAACTTTCCGCAGCCAGTTGAGATATATATATATATATATATATATATATATATATATATAAAAAAAAGTTTTGGCCTGGAATACCCATTTAACCCCTTAAGGACTCAGCCGTTTTGGCCTTAAGGACTCAGACAATTTAATTTTTACGTTTTCATTTTTTCCTCCTCGCCTTCTAAAAATCATAACTCTTATATTTTCATCCACAGACTAGTATGAGGGCTTGTTTTTTGCGCGACCAGTTGTCCTTTGTAATGACATCACTCATTATATCATAAAATGTATGGCGCAACCAAAAAACACTATTTTTGTGGGGAAATTAAAACGAAAAACGCAATTTTGCTAATTTTGGAAGGTTTTGTTTTCACGCCATACAATTTATGGTAAAAATGACATGTGTTCTTTATTCTGAGGGTCAATACGATTAAAATGATACCCATTATTATATACTTTTATATTATTGTTGCGCTTAAAAAAAATCACAAACTTTTTAACCAAATTAGTACGTTTATAATCCCTTTATTTTGATGACCTCTAACTTTTTTATTTTTCCGTATAAGTGGCGGTATGGGGGCTCATTTTTTGCGCCATGATCTGTACTTTTTTTTGATACCACATTTGCATATAAAAAACTTTTAATACATTTTTTATAATTTTTTTTTAATAAAATGTATTAAAAAAGTAGGAATTTTGGACTTTTTTTTATTTTTTTTCGTTCACGCCGTTCACCGTACGGGATCATTAACATTTTATTTTAATAGTTCGGACATTTACGCACGCGGTGATACCAAATATGTCTATAAAAAATGTTTTTTACGCTTTTTGGGGGTAAAATAGGAAAAAACGGACGTTTTACTTTTTTATTGGGGGAGGGGATTTTTCACTTTTTTTTTACTTTTACTTTTACATTTTTTTACATTTTTTTTTTTACACTTGAATAGTCCCCATAGGGGACTATTCATAGCAATACCATGATTGCTAATACTGATCTGTTCTATGTATAGGACATAGAACAGATCAGTGTTTTCGGCTATCTTCTGTTCTGGTCTGCTCGATCACAGACCAGAGCAGGAGACGCCGGGAGCCGCACGGAGGAAGGAGAGGGGACCTTCGTGCGGCGTTATGAATGATCGGATCCCCGCAGCAGCGCTGCGGGCGATCCGATCGTTCATTTAAATCACGAACTGCCGCAGATGCCGGGATCTGTATTGATCCCGGCACCTGAGGGGTTAATGGCGGACGCCCGCGAGATCGCGGGCGTCGGCCATTGCCGGCGGGTCCCTGGCTGCGATCAGCAGCCGGGATCAGCCGCGCATGACACGGGCATCGCTCCGATGCCCGCGGTTATGCTTAGGATGTAAATGTACGTCCTGGTGCGTTAAGTACCACCTCACCAGGACGTACATTTACGTCCTGCGTCCTTAAGGGGTTAAGCTCAGAATGTTTTTCTTTATACAGTTATCACTTGTCTGGGCACAGGGGTGTGGAAATAAAAAAATAAAAAAAAACTACTTGTCCAAGGGACTAAAACGGAGCACAATCTACTTGTCTCTCATGACAATCCACTTGTCCTAGTACATAAAATAATTTCAAGCAAAATAGTCTGTAAATAAGGTCTTTATTAATAGAAACTTAATAGGCAGACCAGTATGTCATCCCATCAGGTCGATAGGGCCCCTGATAAATAAGTCCGCCCCATTAAGTAGGTAGTCCCCTCTTCAGGTAGGTATGTCCCTTTATCAGGTAGGGACGTCTGCTCATCAGGTAGGCAGGCACATAGGGCTCCCCTAGTATATAAATAGGGCCCAGATATATATGTCCCCCCAGTTGGTAAAAAGGTAGAGCTCTCAGACAGAGCCCCAGATAGAAATTAACCCACTAGGTAGAGCTCCCACAGTAGGTAGACAGGCCCCAATTAGATATGACTCGCATCAGGTAGGCAGGTAGGGATCCCATTTAAACAATTATACCCCCTAAGTCAGAGCTTTCCAAACTTTTCATGGTGACACCCTTGCATAGTTTGGTGACACACTCCTTGCTATATACTACAATACAGAAATTTAGGTGCACTACTGTGGTAGATGTATACAATAACATTGGCCTCAACACTGATGTTAAAATTGAGACATTCGCCAGTGTATCCTTATATGAAGGACATACCAGAGCCCGCACACCAACGCCAAGGTTTCTCAGATGGCACGGGACCTAACGCCAACCTACCTGTGCGTGATAAGCAAAACAGGGGCCAGTGGGCAATTACGGCAGTATAAGGGCGACTCATAGCCTTCTCCCACGTACCCTCCAGCGTGGCAAAGCGCACATACAATGGGAGGAGGGAGACAAGCTGTAAGCCCCACCTAAGTTGGCTGATATAGGTGCATGGCCTCACGGGTGCTACCTTAATGCTGCCTGGAAGATGTTCAAGGCGCATTGCATATGGAGTTTACACACCTCCAAGTATAAAATTTAAACAACAACAAAAAACATGGTCTCAAATGGCTGGAGGTGCTCAACCCCAAATGCGGTTGTGCATTTATACTGGGGGAGCAGATCCTGCCCTTGTAGTCCGTTGCTAGGGGCAATCCCCAGCATAAAAAATGCATACAAATGTTGTTGTTTAAATTTCATACTTGGAGGTGTGTAAACTCCATATGTAATGCACCTTGAACATCTTCCAGGCAGTATTAAGGTTGCACCTGTGAGGCCAGCAACTATATCAGCCAACTTAGGTGGGGCTTGTAGCCTGTCTCTCTCCTCCTCCCATTGTATGTGTGCTTAGTCATGCTGGAGGGTACCTGGGAGGAGGCTGTGAGTTGGCCTAATGCTGTCGTAATTGTCCACTGGCCCCTGTTTTGCTTATCACGCACAGGTAGGTTTAGCGTTAGATCCCGGGCCATTTGAGAAACCTTGGCGTTGGTGTGTGGGCTCTGGTGTGTCCTTCATACAAGGATATACTGGCAAATGTCTCAATTTTAACATCAGTGTTGAGGGATAGCCAATGTCATTGTATACATCTACCACAGTAGTGCACCTACATTCCTGTATTGTATTATTCTAATTGTTACACATCCACACCGTTTATCTGGTGTAGGATTCTATTGTGGCACTTGTAGTCCGCTGCAGGCATCCTCCATTGTATGCATTTTTACGCTGGGGATCGCCCCCAGCAACGGACTACAAGGGCAGGATCTGCTCCCCCAGTATAAATGCACAACCGCATTTGGGGTTGAGCACCTCCAGCCATTTGAGACCACGTTTTTTGTTGTTGTACTCCTTGCTATACTGCCAATTGCATGCATCACGTTGCGCATCGACAATGCACAATGTAGTACCAGTATCCGCATTAGAAATGTGGCTGCTACCATCCAGTTCATCCCCCCCCCTCCCCTTTATCCCGCCCTGTGCCATATCATTCCCCTGTGCCATTATATTCCCCCTTCTCTGATGCTCGCTGTGCCATTGTATTTCAGCCCCTCCTCCCCCTGTGCCATTATATTTCAACCCCCTCCCCGTGCCATTATATTTAACCCCCCATGCCATTCTATTTCCCCCCGTGCCTCCTTCTCTGATGCTCCCTGTATTTCAGCCCTTCCTCCCTCCTGTGCCATTATATTTCAACCCCCCCTCCCCCTGTGCCATTATATTTCAGCCCCCCCTCCCCCTGTGCCATTATATTTCAACCCCCCCTCCCCCTGTGCCAATATATTCCAGCCCCTCCTCCTCCCTGTGCCAATATATATTCCAGCCCCTCCTCCTCCCTGTGCCAATATATATTCCAGCCCCTCTTCCTCCCTGTGCCATTATATTTCAGCTTCCCCTCCCCCTTGTGCCATTATATTCCAGCCCCTCCTCCTCCCTGTGCAATTATATTTCAGCCCCCCCCTCCCCCTTGTGCCATTATATTTCAGCCCCCCTCCCCCTGTGCCATTATATTTCAGCCCCCCTCCCCCTGTGCCATTATATTTCAGCCCCCCTCCCCCTGTGCCATTATATTTCAAACCCCCCGTCCCCCTTTGCCATTATATTTCAACCCCCCGTGCCAATATATTTCAGCCCCTCCTCCTCCCTGTGCCATTATATTTCAGTCCCCCCTCCCTCTGTGCAATATTTCAGCCCCCCCCATGCCAATATATTTCAGCCCCTCCTCCTCCCTGTGCCATTATATTTCAGCCCCCCCCCTCCCCCTGTGCCATTATATTTCAGCCCCCCCTGCCAATATATTTCAGCCCCCCTCCTCCCTGTGCCATTATATTTCAGCCCCCCTCCCCCTGTGCCATTATATTTCAGCCCCTGTGCCAATATATTTCAGCCCCTCCTCCTCCCTGTGCCATTATATTTCAGCCCCCCTCCCCCCTGTGCCCTTATATTTCAGCCCCCGTGCCCTTATATTTCAGCCCCCGTGCCAATATATTTCAGCCCCTCCTCCTCCCTGTGCCATTATATTTCAGCCCCCTCCCCCCTGTGCCAATATATTTCAGCCCCTCCTCTCCCGTGCCATTATATTTCAGCCCCTCCTTCCCCCCAGTGCCATTATATTTCAGCCCCCCCTTCCCCCGTGTGCCATTATATTTCAGCCCACCCCTTCCCCCCCCTGTGCCATTATATTTCAGCCCCCCCTTCCCCCGTGTGCCATTATATTTCAGCCCCCCCTTCCCCCCCTGTGCCATTATATTTCAGCCCCCCCTGCCATTATATTTCAGCCCCCCCGTCATTATATTTCAGCCCCCACCCCTGTGCCATTAAATTCCCCCCCCCCCCCCCGTGCCATTATATTACAGTACACCCTCCCCTCCTTTGCCACATCATTCACTGATTCACAAAACCCCCTCCCCCTGCTTTTACCTGTCCTCCGTCCCCATGTGCGCTCTGGCGTTGTTGGACCGCATCCTCAGTCCTGACGGAGGTGCGCCCGATGAGTGACGTCATTGCACGCGCCTATGCTGGGATGCAGACGTCCTGCGCGGCTCGCTATAGGCTGGCAAGAATGATTTCCCCGTTATATGTGACTTCCTCAGGTATTTAGCCCTTCTTGCCCACGAAGCTGCATGTCCGGGGCATCGGGTGCTATAATTTCCACATCCCTGGGGCACTAATTCTGCCAGAATTTTCTGGGTTGTAGAATTTGGCGCAAAAATCGGCAATTTTGGCACCAAACTCAGCAATTTTGGTGCTAAAAAAATCAAATATGGCTGCAACAACAAAAAAAAATTCTAGTGAAAAAAAACCAAAAGTGGCGCGAAAATGAATTTTCACATATTTTCAAAGCAGCACGAGAGACCTTTGAAAATGTGAGGAGAAAAAAATAATTACAGTAGTTTTTGAGAATCTCTGCCACACACTATAGAGACTGCTGCCAGACACCATAGAGAACACCACTATACACAATAGAGACTGCTGCCACACACAATAGAGAACACCACTATAGAGACTGCTGCCACACACACACAATAGAGAACACCACTATAGAGACTGCTGCCACACACCATAGAGAACACCACTATACACTATAGAGACTGCTGCCACACAAGAGAACATCACTATACACTATAGACTGCTGCCACACACAATAGAGAACATCACTATACACTATAGAGACTGCTGCCACACACTATAGAGAACACCACTATACACTATAGAAAACACCATTATACACTATAGAGAACACTACTAAACACTATAGAGACTGCTGCCACACACAATAGAGAACACCACTATAGAGACTGCTGCCACACATCATAGAGAACACCACTATACACTATAGAGACTGCTGCCACAAACACACAATAGAGAACACCACTATACATTATAGAGACTGCTGCCACATACTATAGAGAACACCACAATACATTATAGAGACTGCTGCCCCACACTATAGAGAACACCACTATACACAATAGAGAACACCATTATACACTATAGAGAACACCATTATACACTATAGAGACTGCTGCCACACACTATAGAGAACACCACTATACACTATAGAGAACACCATTATACACTATAGAGAACACCATTATACACTATAGAGACTGCTGCCACACACTATAGAGAACACCATTCTACACTAAAGAGACTGCTGCCACACACTATAGAGAACACCACTAAACACTATACACTATAGAGACTGCTGCCACACACTATAGAGAACATCACTATACACTATAGAGACTGCTGCCACACACAATAGAGAACACCACTATACACTATAGAGACTGCTGCCACACACTATAGAGAACACCACTATACACTATACACTATAGAGACTGCTGCCACACACTATAGAGAACATCACTATACACTATAGAGACTGCTGCCACACACAATAGAGAACATCACTATACACTATAGAGACTGCTGCCACACACACACACACACACACACAATAGAGAACACCACTATACACTATAGAGACTGCTGCCACACACACACACACACAATAGAGAACACCACTATACACTATAGAGACTGCTGCCACACACACACACAATAGAGAACACCACTATACACTATAGAGACTGCTGCCACACACTATAGAGAACACCACTATACACTATAGAGACTGCTGCCACACACTATAGAGAACACCACTATACACTATAGAGACTGCTGCCACACACTATAGAGAACACCACTATACACTATAGAGACTGCTGCCACACACTATAGAGAACACCACTATACACTATAGAGACTGCTGCCACACACTATAGAGAACACCACTATACACTATAGAGACTGCTGCCACACACTATAGAGAACACCACTATACACTATAGAGAACACCATTATACACTATAGAGAACACCATTATACACTATAGAGACTGCTGCCACACACTATAGAGAACACCACTATACACTATAGAGAACACCACTATACACTATAGAGACTGCTGCCACACACAATAGAGAACATCACTATACACTATAGAGACTGCTGCCACACACAATAGAGAACATCACTAAACACTATACACTATAGAGACTGCTGCCACACACTATAGAGAACACCACTAAACACTATACACTATAGAGACTGCTGCCACACACTATAGAGAACACCACTATACACTATAGAGACTGCTGCCACACACTATAGAGAACACCACTATACACTATAGAGACTGCTGCCACACACTATAGAGAACACCACTATACACTATAGAGACTGCTGCCACACACTATAGAGAACACCACTATACACTATAGAGACTGCTGCCACACACAATAGAGAACATCACTATACACTATAGAGACTGCTGCCACACACAATAGAGAACATCACTAAACACTATAGAGAACACCACTAACCACTATACACTATAGAGACTGCTGCCACACACTATAGAGAACACCACTATACACTATAGAGACTGCTGCCACACACACAGACACACACACACAATAGAGAACACCACTATACACTATAGAGACTGCTGCCACACACACAATAGAGAACACCACTATACACTATAGAGACTGCAGCCACACACTATAGAGAACACCACTATACACTATAGAGACTGCTGCCACACACTATAGAGAACACCACTATACACTATAGAGACTGCTGCCACACACTATAGAGAACACCACTATACACTATAGAGAACACCACTATACACTATAGAGACTGCTGCCACACACTATAGAGAACACCACTATACACTATAGAGACTGCTGCCACACACTATAGAGAACACCACTATACACTATAGAGACTGCTGCCACACACTATAGAGAACACACTATACACTATAGAGACTGCTGCCACACACAATAGAGAACATCACTATACACTATAGAGACTGCTGCCACACACTATAGAGAACATCACTAAACACTATACACTATAGAGACTGCTGCCACACACTATAGAGAACACCACTATACACTATAGAGACTGCTGCCACACACTATAGAGAACACCACTATACACTATAGAGACTGCTGCCACACACTATAGAACACCACTATACACTAGAGACTGCTGCCACACACTATAGAGAACACCACTATACACTATAGAGAACACCATTATACACTATAGAGAACACCATTATACACTATAGAGACTGCTGCCACACACTATAGAGAACACCACTATACACTATAGAGAACACCATTATACACTATAGAGACTGCTGCCACACACTATAGAGAACACCACTAAACACTATACACTATAGAGACTGCTGCCACACACTATAGAGAACATCACTATACACTATAGAGACTGCTGCCACACACAATAGAGAACACCACTATACACTATAGAGACTGCTGCCACACACTATAGAGAACACCACTATACACTATAGAGAACACCATTATACACTATAGAGACTGCTGCCACACACTATAGAGAACATCACTATACACTATAGAGACTGCTGCCACACACAATAGAGAACATCACTATACACTATAGAGACTGCTGCCACACACACACACACACACACACACACACAATAGAGAACACCACTATACACTATAGAGACTGCTGCCACACACACACACACACAATAGAGAACACCACTATACACTATAGAGACTGCTGCCACACACACACACACAATAGAGAACACCACTATACACTATAGAGACAGCTGCCACACACACACACAATAGAGAACACCACTATACACTATAGAGACTGCTGCCACACACTATAGAGAACACCACTATACACTATAGAGACTGCTGCCACACACTATAGAGAACACCACTATACACTACAGAGACTGCTGCCACACACTATAGAGAACACCACTATACACTATAGAGACTGCTGCCACACACAATAGAGAACATCACTATACACTATAGAGACTGCTGCCACACACAATAGAGAACATCACTAAACACTATACACTATAGAGACTGCTGCCACACACTATAGAGAACACCACTAAACACTATAGAGACTGCTGCCACACACTATAGAGAACACCACTAAACACTATAGAGACTGCTGCCACACACTATAGAGAACACCACTATACACTATAGAGACTGCTGCCACACACTATAGAGAACACCACTATACACTATAGAGACTGCTGCCACACACTATAGAGAACACCACTATACACTATAGAGAACACCACTATACACTATAGAGAACACCACTATACACTATAGAGACTGCTGCCACACACTATAGAGAACACCACTATACACTATAGAGACTGCTGCCACACACTATAGAGAACACCACTATACACTATAGAGACTGCTGCCACACACTATAGAGAACACCACTATACACTATAGAGACTGCTGCCACACACTATAGAGAACACCACTATACACTATAGAGACTGCTGCCACACACACAATAGAGAACATCACTATACACTATAGAGACTGCTGCCACACACAATAGAGAACATCACTAAACACTATACACTATAGAGACTGCTGCCACACACTATAGAGAACACCACTAAACACTATACACTATAGAGACTGCTGCCACACACTATAGAGAACACCACTATACACTATAGAGACTGCTGCCACACACTATAGAGAACACCACTATACACTATAGAGACTGCTGCCACACACTATAGAGAACACCACTATACACTATAGAGACTGCTGCCACACACTATAGAACACCACTATACACTATAGAGAACACCACTAACCACTATACACTATAGAGACTGCTGCCACACACTATAGAGAACACCACTAAACACTATAGATAACACCACTAACCACTATACACTATAGAGACTGCTGCCACACACTATAGAGAACACCACTATACACTATAGAGAACACCACTAAACACTATAGAGACTGCTGCCACACACACACAATAGAGAACACCACTATACACTATAGAGACTGCTGCCACACACACACACACACACACACACAATAGAGAACACCACTATACACTATAGAGACTGCTGCCACACACACAATAGAGAACACAACTATACACTATAGAGACTGCTGCCACACACTATAGAGAACACCACTATACACTATAGAGACTGCTGCCACACACTATAGAGAACACCACTATACACTATAGAGACTGCTGCCACACACTATAGAGAACACCACTATACACTATAGAGACTGCTGCCACACACAATAGAGAACATCACTATACACTATAGAGACTGCTGCCACACACAATAGAGAACATCACTAAACACTATACACTATAGAGACTGCTGCCACACACTATAGAGAACACCACTATACACTATAGAGACTGCTGCCACACACTATAGAGAACACCACTATACACTATAGAGACTGCTGCCACACACTATAGAGAACACCACTATACACTATAGAGAACACCATTATACACTATAGAGAACACCATTATACACTATAGAGACTGCTGCCACACACTATAGAGAACACCACTATACACTATAGAGAACACCATTATACACTATAGAGACTGCTGCCACACACTATAGAGAACACCACTAAACACTATACACT
Organism: Hyla sarda; assembly: GCF_029499605.1. Taxonomy (NCBI): domain Eukaryota; kingdom Metazoa; phylum Chordata; class Amphibia; order Anura; family Hylidae; genus Hyla; species Hyla sarda. The sequence goes on from NC_079191.1 coordinate 241,869,941, forward strand.
ATAGAGACTGCTGCCACACACTATAGAGAACACCACTATACACTATAGAGACTGCTGCCACACACTATAGAGAACACCACTATACACTATAGAGACTGCTGCCACACACTATAGAGAACACCACTATACACTATAGAGACTGCTGCCACACACTATAGAGAACACCACTATACACTATAGAGAACACCATTATACACTATAGAGACTGCTGCCACAGACTATAGAGAACACCACTAAACACTATACACTATAGAGACTGCTGCCACACACTATAGAGAACATCACTATACACTATAGAGACTGCTGCCACACACAATAGAGAACATCACTATACACTATAGAGACTGCTGCCACACACACACACACAATAGAGAACACCACTATACACTATAGAGACTGCTGCCACACACACACACACACACACACACACACAATAGAGAACACCACTATACACTATAGAGACTGCTGCCACACACACACACACACAATAGAGAACACCACTATACACTATAGAGACTGCTGCCACACACACACAATAGAGAACACCACTATACACTATAGAGACTGCTGCCACACACTATAGAGAACACCACTATACACTATAGAGACTGCTGCCACACACTATAGAGAACACCACTATACACTATAGAGACTGCTGCCACACACTATAGAGAACACCACTATACACTATAGAGACTGCTGCCACACACAATAGAGAACATCACTATACACTATAGAGACTGCTGCCACACACAATAGAGAACATCACTAAACACTATAAACTATAGAGACTGCTGCCACACACTATAGAGAACACCACTAAACACTATACACTATAGAGACTGCTGCCACACACTATAGACTATAGAGACTGCTGCCACACACTATAGAGAACACCACTATACACTATAGAGACTGCTGCCACACACTATAGAGAACACCACTATACACTATAGAGACTGCTGCCACACACTATAGAGAACACCACTATACACTATAGAGAACACCACTATACACTATAGAGAACACCACTATACACTATAGAGACTGCTGCCACACACTATAGAACACCACTATACACTATAGAGAACACCACTATACACTATAGAGACTGCTGCCACACACTATAGAGAACACCACTAAACACTATAGATAACACCACTAACCACTATACACTATAGAGACTGCTGCCACACACTATAGAGAACACCACTATACACTATAGAGAACACCACTAAACACTATAGAGACTGCTGCCACACACACACACAATAGAGAACACCACTATACACTATAGAGACTGCTGCCACACACACACACACACACAATAGAGAACACCACTATACACTATAGAGACTGCTGCCACACACACAATAGAGAACACCACTATACACTATAGAGACTGCTGCCACACACTATAGAGAACACCACTATACACTATAGAGACTGCTGCCACACACTATAGAGAACACCACTATACACTATAGAGACTGCTGCCACACACAATAGAGAACATCACTAAACACTATACACTATAGAGACTGCTGCCACACACTATAGAGAACACCACTAAACACTATACACTATAGAGACTGCTGCCACACACTATAGAGAACACCACTATACACTATAGAGACTGCTGCCACACACTATAGAGAACACCACTATACACTATAGAGACTGCTGCCACACACTATAGAGAACACCACTATACACTATAGAGACTGCTGCCACACACTATAGAGAACACCACTATACACTATAGAGAACACCACTATACACTGTAGAGAACACCACTATACACTATAGAGAACACCACTATACACTATAGAGACTGCTGCCACACACTATAGAACACCACTATACACTATAGAGACTGCTGCCACACACTATAGAGAACACCACTATACACTATAGAGACTGCTGCCACACACTATAGAGAACACCACTATACACTATAGAGACTGCTGCCACACACAATAGAGAACATCACTATACACTATAGAGACTGCTGCCACACACAATAGAGAACATCACTAAACACTATACACTATAAAGACTGCTGCCACACACTATAGAGAACACCACTAAACACTATACACTATAGAGACTGCTGCCACACACTATAGAGAACACCACTATACACTATAGAGACTGCTGCCACACACTATAGAGAACACCACTATACACTATAGAGACTGCTGCCACACACTATAGAGAACACCACTATACACTATAGAGAACACCACTATACACTATAGAGAACACCACTATACACTATAGAGACTGCTGCCACACACTATAGAACACCACTATACACTATAGAGAACACCACTAACCACTATACACTATAGAGACTGCTGCCACACACTATAGAGAACACCACTAAACACTATAGATAACACCACTAACCACTATACACTATAGAGACTGCTGCCACACACTATAGAGAACACCACTATACACTATAGAGAACACCACTAAACACTATAGAGACTGCTGCCACACACACACACACAATAGAGAACACCACTATACACTATAGAGACTGCTGCCACACACACACACACACACACACACACACAATAGAGAACACCACTATACACTATAGAGACTGCTGCCACACACACAATAGAGAACACCACTATACACTATAGAGACTGCTGCCACACACTATAGAGAACACCACTATACACTATAGAGACTGCTGCCACACACTATAGAGAACACCACTATACACTATAGAGACTGCTGCCACACACTATAGAGAACACCACTATACACTATAGAGACTGCTGCCACACACTATAGAGAACACCACTATACACTATAGAGAACACCACTGTACACTATAGAGACTGCTGCCACACACTATAGAGAACACCACTATACACTATAGAGACTGCTGCCACACACTATAGAGAACACCACTATACACTATAGAGACTGCTGCCACACACTATAGAGAACACCACTATACACTATAGAGACTGCTGCCACACACAATAGAGAACATCACTATACACTATAGAGACTGCTGCCACACACAATAGAGAACATCACTAAACACTATACACTATAGAGACTGCTGCCACACACTATAGAGAACACCACTAAACACTATAGAGACTGCTGCCACACACTATAGAGAACACCACTATACACTATAGAAACTGCTGCCACACACACACACACACACACAATAGAGAACACCACTATACACTATAGAGACTGCTGCCACACACACAATAGAGAACACCACTATACACTATAGAGACTGCTGCCACACACTATAGAGAACACCACTATACACTATAGAGAACACCACTATACACTATAGAGACTGCTGCCACACACAATAGAGAACATCACTATACACTATAGAGACTGCTGCCACACACAATAGAGAACATCACTAAACACTATACACTATAGAGACTGCTGCCACACACTATAGAGAACACCACTAAACACTATACACTATAGAGACTGCTGCCACACACTATAGAGAACACCACTATACACTATAGAGACTGCTGCCACACACACACACACACACACACACACAATAGAGAACACCACTATACACTATAGAGACTGCTGCCACACACTATAGAGAACACCACTATACACTATAGAGACTGCTGCCACACACTATAGAGAACACCACTATACACTATAGAGAACACCACTATAGAGAACACCACTATACACTATAGAGAACACCACTATACACTATAGAGACTGCTGCCACACACTATAGAACACCACTATACACTATAGAGAACACCACTAACCACTATACACTATAGAGACTGCTGCCACACACTATAGAGAACACCACTAAACACTATAGATAACACCACTAACCACTATACACTATAGAGACTGCTGCCACACACTATAGAGAACACCACTATACACTATAGAGACTGCTGCCACACACACACACAATAGAGAACACCACTATACACTATAGAGACTGCTGCCACACACACACACACACACACACACAATAGAGAACACCACTATACACTATAGAGACTGCTGCCACACACACACAATAGAGAACACCACTATACACTATAGAGACTGCTGCCACACACTATAGAGAACACCACTATACACTATAGAGACTGCTGCCACACACTATAGAGAACACCACTATACACTATAGAGACTGCTGCCACACACTATAGAGAACACCACTATACACTATAGAGACTGCTTCCACACACTATAGAGAACACCACTATACACTATAGAGACTGCTGCCACACACTATAGAGAACACCACTATACACTATAGAGAACACCACTATACACTATAGAGACTGCTGCCACACACTATAGAGAACACCACTATACACTATAGACTGCTGCCACACACTATAGAGAACACCACTATACACTATAGAGACTGCTGCCACACACTATAGAGAACACCACTATACACTATAGAGACTGCTGCCACACACTATAGAGAACACCACTATACACTATAGAGACTGCTGCCACACACAATAGAGAACATCACTATACACTATAGAGACTGCTGCCACACACAATAGAGAACATCACTAAACACTATACACTATAGAGACTGCTGCCACACACTATAGAGAACACCACTATACACTATAGAGACTGCTGCCACACACTATAGAGAACACCACTATACACTATAGAGACTGCTGCCACACACTATAGAGAACACCACTATACACTATAGAGACTGCTGCCACACACTATAGAGAACACCACTATACACTATAGAGAACACCACTATACACTATAGAGACTGCTGCCACACACTATAGAACACCACTATACACTATAGAGAACACCACTATACACTATAGAGACTGCTGCCACACACTATAGAGAACACCACTATACACTAGAGACTGCTGCCACACACTATAGAGAACTCCACTAAACACTATAGAGACTGCTGCCACACACTATAGAGAACACCACTATACACTATAGAGACTGCTGCCACACACTATAGAGAACACCACTATACACTATAGAGAACACCACTATACACTATAGAGAACACCACTATACACTATAGAGAACACCACTATACACTATAGAGACTGCTGCCACACACTATAGAACACCACTATACACTATAGAGAACACCACTAACCACTATACACTATAGAGACTGCTGCCACACACAATAGAGAACATCACTAAACACTATACACTATAGAGACTGCTGCCACACACTATAGAGAACACCACTAAACACTATACACTATAGAGACTGCTGCCACACACTATAGAGAACACCACTATACACTATAGAGACTGCTGCCACACACTATAGAGAACACCACTATACACTATAGAGAACACCACTATACACTATAGAGACTGCTGCCACACACTATAGAGAACACCACTATACACTATAGAGACTGCTGCCACACACTATAGAGAACACCACTATACACTATAGAGACTGCTGCCACACACTATAGAGAACACCACTATACACTATAGAGACTGCTGCCACACACTATAGAGAACACCACTATACACTATAGAGACTGCTGCCACACACTATAGAGAACACCACTATACACTATAGAGACTGCTGCCACACACTATAGAGAACACCACTATACACTATAGAGACTGCTGCCACACACAATAGAGAACATCACTATACACTATAGAGACTGCTGCCACACACAATAGAGAACATCACTAAACACTATACACTATAAAGACTGCTGCCACACACTATAGAGAACACCACTAAACACTATACACTATAGAGACTGCTGCCACACACTATAGAGAACACCACTATACACTATAGAGACTGCTGCCACACACTATAGAGAACACCACTATACACTATAGAGACTGCTGCCACACACTATAGAGAACACCACTATACACTATAGAGAACACCACTATACACTATAGAGAACACCACTAACCACTATACACTATAGAGACTGCTGCCACACACTATAGAGAACACCACTAAACACTATAGATAACACCACTAACCACTATACACTATAGAGACTGCTGCCACACACTATAGAGAACACCACTATACACTATAGAGAACACCACTAAACACTATAGAGACTGCTGCCACACACACACACAATAGAGAACACCACTATACACTATAGAGACTGCTGCCACACACACACACACACACACACACACAATAGAGAACACCACTATACACTATAGAGACTGCTGCCACACACACAATAGAGAACACCACTATACACTATAGAGACTGCTGCCACACACTATAGAGAACACCACTATACACTATAGAGACTGCTGCCACACACTATAGAGAACACCACTATACACTATAGAGACTGCTGCCACACACTATAGAGAACACCACTATACACTATAGAGACTGCTGCCACACACTATAGAGAACACCACTATACACTATAGAGAACACCACTGTACACTATAGAGACTGCTGCCACACACTATAGAGAACACCACTATACACTATAGAGACTGCTGCCACACACTATAGAGAACACCACTATACACTATAGAGACTGCTGCCACACACTATAGAGAACACCACTATACACTATAGAGACTGCTGCCACACACAATAGAGAACATCACTATACACTATAGAGACTGCTGCCACACACAATAGAGAACATCACTAAACACTATACACTATAGAGACTGCTGCCACACACTATAGAGAACACCACTAAACACTATAGAGACTGCTGCCACACACTATAGAGAACACCACTATACACTATAGAAACTGCTGCCACACACACACACACACACAATAGAGAACACCACTATACACTATAGAGACTGCTGCCACACACACAATAGAGAACACCACTATACACTATAGAGACTGCTGCCACACACTATAGAGAACACCACTATACACTATAGAGAACACCACTATACACTATAGAGACTGCTGCCACACACAATAGAGAACATCACTATACACTATAGAGACTGCTGCCACACACAATAGAGAACATCACTAAACACTATACACTATAGAGACTGCTGCCACACACTATAGAGAACACCACTAAACACTATACACTATAGAGACTGCTGCCACACACTATAGAGAACACCACTATACACTATAGAGACTGCTGCCACACACACACACACACACACACACACACAATAGAGAACACCACTATACACTATAGAGACTGCTGCCACACACTATAGAGAACACCACTATACACTATAGAGACTGCTGCCACACACTATAGAGAACACCACTATACACTATAGAGAACACCACTATAGAGAACACCACTATACACTATAGAGAACACCACTATACACTATAGAGACTGCTGCCACACACTATAGAACACCACTATACACTATAGAGAACACCACTAACCACTATACACTATAGAGACTGCTGCCACACACTATAGAGAACACCACTAAACACTATAGATAACACCACTAACCACTATACACTATAGAGACTGCTGCCACACACTATAGAGAACACCACTATACACTATAGAGACTGCTGCCACACACACACACAATAGAGAACACCACTATACACTATAGAGACTGCTGCCACACACACACACACACACACACACACAATAGAGAACACCACTATACACTATAGAGACTGCTGCCACACACACACAATAGAGAACACCACTATACACTATAGAGACTGCTGCCACACACTATAGAGAACACCACTATACACTATAGAGACTGCTGCCACACACTATAGAGAACACCACTATACACTATAGAGACTGCTGCCACACACTATAGAGAACACCACTATACACTATAGAGACTGCTGCCACACACTATAGAGAACACCACTATACACTATAGAGACTGCTGCCACACACTATAGAGAACACCACTATACACTATAGAGAACACCACTATACACTATAGAGACTGCTGCCACACACTATAGAGAACACCACTATACACTATAGACTGCTGCCACACACTATAGAGAACACCACTATACACTATAGAGACTGCTGCCACACACTATAGAGAACACCACTATACACTATAGAGACTGCTGCCACACACTATAGAGAACACCACTATACACTATAGAGACTGCTGCCACACACAATAGAGAACATCACTATACACTATAGAGACTGCTGCCACACACAATAGAGAACATCACTAAACACTATACACTATAGAGACTGCTGCCACACACTATAGAGAAGCTGCCACCAACACTATAGAGACCACACATATACACTATAGAGACTGTCTGCCACACCAGCTATCAGAGAACACCACTATACACTATAGAGACTGCTGCCACACACTATAGATCACACCACTTACACTATAGACTGCTGCCTCACACATTAGAGAACCACCACTATACACTATAGAGACACTCCTACTACACGATAGAGGACTCCACATACACGAGAACACCACTATACACTATAGAGACTGCTGCCACACACTATAGAGAACACCACTATACACTAGAGACTGCTGCCACACACTATAGAGAACTCCACTATACACTATAGAGACTGCTGCCACACACTATAGAGAACACCACTATACACTATAGAGACTGCTGCCACACACTATAGAGAACACCACTATACACTATAGAGAACACCACTATACACTATAGAGAACACCACTATACACTATAGAGAACACCACTATACACTATAGAGACTGCTGCCACACACTATAGAACACCACTATACACTATAGAGAACACCACTAACCACTATACACTATAGAGACTGCTGCCACACACAATAGAGAACATCACTAAACACTATACACTATAGAGACTGCTGCCACACACTATAGAGAACACCACTAAACACTATACACTATAGAGACTGCTGCCACACACTATAGAGAACACCACTATACACTATAGAGACTGCTGCCACACACTATAGAGAACACCACTATACACTATAGAGAACACCACTATACACTATAGAGACTGCTGCCACACACTATAGAGAACACCACTATACACTATAGAGACTGCTGCCACACACTATAGAGAACACCACTATACACTATAGAGACTGCTGCCACACACTATAGAGAACACCACTATACACTATAGAGACTGCTGCCACACACTATAGAGAACACCACTATACACTATAGAGACTGCTGCCACACACTATAGAGAACACCACTATACACTATAGAGAACACCACTATACACTATAGAGACTGCTGCCACACACTATAGAACACCACTATACACTATAGAGAACACCACTATACACTATAGAGACTGCTGCCACACACTATAGAGAACACCACTATACACTAGAGACTGCTGCCACACACTATAGAGAACTCCACTATACACTATAGAGACTGCTGCCACACACTATAGAGAACACCACTATACACTATAGAGACTGCTGCCACACACTATAGAGAACACCACTATACACTATAGAGAACACCACTATACACTATAGAGAACACCACTATACACTATAGAGAACACCACTATACACTATAGAGAACACCACTAACCACTATACACTATAGAGACTGCTGCCACACACAATAGAGAACATCACTAAACACTATACACTATAGAGACTGCTGCCACACACTATAGAGAACACCACTAAACACTATACACTATAGAGACTGCTGCCACACACTATAGAGAACACCACTATACACTATAGAGACTGCTGCCACACACTATAGAGAACACCACTATACACTATAGAGACTGCTGCCACACACTATAGAGAACACCACTATACACTATAGAGACTGCTGCCACACACTATAGAGAACACCACTATACACTATAGAGACTGCTGCCACACACTATAGAGAACACCACTATACACTATAGAGAACACCACTATACACTATAGAGACTGCTGCCACACACTATAGAACACCACTATACACTATAGAGAACACCACTATACACTATAGAGACTGCTGCCACACACTATAGAGAACATCACTATACACTATAGAGACTGCTGCCACACACAATAGAGAACATCACTAAACACTATACACTATAGAGACTGCTGCCACACACTATAGAGAACACCACTAAACACTATACACTATAGAGACTGCTGGCACACACTATAGAGAACACCACTATACACTATAGAGACTGCTGCCACACACTATAGAGAACACCACTATACACTATAGAGACTGCTGCCACACACTATAGAGAACACCGCTATACACTATAGAGACTGCTGCCACACACTATAGAGAACACCACTATACACTATAGAGAACACCACTATACACTATAGAGACTGCTGCCACACACTATAGAACACCACTATACACTATAGAGAACACCACTAACCACTATACACTATAGAGACTGCTGCCACACACTATAGAGAACACCACTAAACACTATAGATAACACCACTAACCACTATACACTATAGAGACTGCTGCCACACACTATAGAGAACACCACTATACACTATAGAGAACACCACTAAACACTATAGAGACTGCTGCCACACACACACAATAGAGAACACCACTATACACTATAGAGACTGCTGCCACACACACACACACACACAATAGAGAACACCACTATACACTATAGAGACTGCTGCCACACACACAATAGAGAACACCACTATACACTATAGAGACTGCTGCCACACACTATAGAGAACACCACTATACACTATAGAGACTGCTGCCACACACTATAGAGAACACCACTATACACTATAGAGACTGCTGCCACACACTATAGAGAACACCACTATACACTATAGAGACTGCTGCCACACACTATAGAGAACACCACTATACACTATAGAGACTGCTGCCACACACTATAGAGAACACCACTATACACTATAGAGAACACCACTATACACTATAGAGACTGCTGCCACACACTATAGAGAACACCACTATACACTATAGAGACTGCTGCCACACACTATAGAGAACACCACTATACACTATAGAGACTGCTGCCACACACTATAGAGAACACCACTATACACTATAGAGACTGCTGCCACAGACAATAGAGAACATCACTATACACTATAGAGACTGCTGCCACACACAAAAGAGAACATCACTAAACACTATACACTATAGAGACTGCTGCCACACACTATAGAGAACACCACTATACACTATAGAGACTGCTGCCACACACTATAGAGAACACCACTATACACTATAGAGACTGCTGCCACACACTATAGAGAACACCACTATACACTATAGAGAACACCATTATACACTATAGAGAACACCATTATACACTATAGAGACTGCTGCCACACACTATAGAGAACACCACTATACACTATAGAGAACACCATTATACACTATAGAGACTGCTGCCACACACTATAGAGAACACCACTAAACACTATACACTATAGAGACTGCTGCCACACACTATAGAGAACATCACTATACACTATAGAGACTGCTGCCACACACAATAGAGAACACCACTATACACTATAGAGACTGCTGCCACACACTATAGAGAACACCACTATACACTATAGAGAACACCATTATACACTATAGAGACTGCTGCCACACACTATAGAGAACACCACTAAACACTATACACTATAGAGACTGCTGCCACGCACTATAGAGAACATCACTATACACTATAGAGACTGCTGCCACACACAATAGAGAACATCACTATACACTATAGAGACTGCTGCCACACACACACACACACACAATAGAGAACACCACTATACACTATAGAGACTGCTGCCACACACACACACACACACAATAGAGAACACCACTATACACTATAGAGACTGCTGCCACACACACACACACACAAATAGAGAACACCACTATACACTATAGAGACTGCTGCCACACACACACAATAGAGAACACCACTATACACTATAGAGACTGCTGCCACACACTATAGAGAACACCACTATACACTATAGAGACTGCTGCCACACACTATAGAGAACACCACTATACACTATAGAGACTGCTGCCACACACTATAGAGAACACCACTATACACTATAGAGACTGCTGCCACACACAATAGAGAACATCACTATACACTATAGAGACTGCTGCCACACACAATAGAGACTGCTGCCACACACTATAGAGAACACCACTAAACACTATACACTATAGAGACTGCTGCCACACACTATAGAGAACACCACTATACACTATAGAGACTGCTGCCACACACTATAGAGAACACCACTATACACTATAGAGACTGCTGCCACACACTATAGAGAACACCACTATACACTATAGAGACTGCTGCCACACACTATAGAGAACACCACTATACACTATAGAGACTGCTGCCACACACTATAGAGAACACCACTATACACTATAGAGACTGCTGCCACACACTATAGAGAACACCACTATACACTATAGAGACTGCTGCCACACACAATAGAGAACATCACTATACACTATACAGACTGCTGCCACACACAATAGAGAACATCACTAAACACTATACACTATAGAGACTGCTGCCACACACTATAGAGAACACCACTAAACACTATACACTATAGAGACTGCTGCCAAACACTATAGAGAACACCACTATACACTATAGAGACTGCTGCCACACACTATAGAGAACACCACTATACACTATAGAGACTGCTGCCACACACTATAGAGAACACCACTATACACTATAGAGAACACCACTATACACTATAGAGAACACCACTATACACTATAGAGACTGCTGCCACACACTATAGAACACCACTATACACTATAGAGAACACCACTATACACTATAGAGACTGCTGCCACACACTATAGAGAACACCACTAAACACTATAGATAACACCACTAACCACTATACACTATAGAGACTGCTGCCACACACTATAGAGAACACCACTATACACTATAGAGACTGCTGCCACACACTATAGAGAACACCGCTATACACTATAGAGACTGCTGCCACACACTATAGAGAACACCACTATACACTATAGAGAACACCACTATACACTATAGAGACTGCTGCCACACACTATAGAACACCACTATACACTATAGAGAACACCACTAACCACTATACACTATAGAGACTGCTGCCACACACTATAGAGACCACTAAACACTATAGATAACACCACTAACCACTATACACTATAGAGACTGCTGCCACACACTATAGAGAACACCACTATACACTATAGAGAACACCACTAAACACTATAGAGACTGCTGCCACACACACACAATAGAGAACACCACTATACACTATAGAGACTGCTGCCACACACACACACACAATAGAGAACACCACTATACACTATAGAGACTGCTGCCACACACACAATAGAGAACACCACTATACACTATAGAGACTGCTGCCACACACTATAGAGAACACCACTATACACTATAGAGACTGCTGCCACACACTATAGAGAACACCACTATACACTATAGAGACTGCTGCCACACACTATAGAGAACACCACTATACACTATAGAGACTGCTGCCACACACTATAGAGAACACCACTATACACTATAGAGACTGCTGCCACACACTATAGAGAACACCACTATACACTATAGAGAACACCACTATACACTATAGAGACTGCTGCCACACACTATAGAGAACACCACTATACACTATAGAGACTGCTGCCACACACTATAGAGAACACCACTATACACTATAGAGACTGCTGCCACACACTATAGAGAACACCACTATACACTATAGAGACTGCTGCCACAGACAATAGAGAACATCACTATACACTATAGAGACTGCTGCCACACACAAAAGAGAACATCACTAAACACTATACACTATAGAGACTGCTGCCACACACTATAGAGAACACCACTATACACTATAGAGACTGCTGCCACACACTATAGAGAACACCACTATACACTATAGAGACTGCTGCCACACACTATAGAGAACACCACTATACACTATAGAGAACACCATTATACACTATAGAGAACACCATTATACACTATAGAGACTGCTGCCACACACTATAGAGAACACCACTATACACTATAGAGAACACCATTATACACTATAGAGACTGCTGCCACACACTATAGAGAACACCACTAAACACTATACACTATAGAGACTGCTGCCACACACTATAGAGAACATCACTATACACTATAGAGACTGCTGCCACACACAATAGAGAACACCACTATACACTATAGAGACTGCTGCCACACACTATAGAGAACACCACTATACACTATAGAGAACACCATTATACACTATAGAGACTGCTGCCACACACTATAGAGAACACCACTAAACACTATACACTATAGAGACTGCTGCCACGCACTATAGAGAACATCACTATACACTATAGAGACTGCTGCCACACACAATAGAGAACATCACTATACACTATAGAGACTGCTGCCACACACACACACACACACAATAGAGAACACCACTATACACTATAGAGACTGCTGCCACACACACACACACACACACACAATAGAGAACACCACTATACACTATAGAGACTGCTGCCACACACACACACACACAATAGAGAACACCACTATACACTATAGAGACTGCTGCCACACACACACAATAGAGAACACCACTATACACTATAGAGACTGCTGCCACACACTATAGAGAACACCACTATACACTATAGAGACTGCTGCCACACACTATAGAGAACACCACTATACACTATAGAGACTGCTGCCACACACTAAAGAGAACACCACTATACACTATAGAGACTGCTGCCACACACTATAGAGAACACCACTATACACTATAGAGACTGCTGCCACACACAATAGAGAACATCACTATACACTATAGAGACTGCTGCCACACACAATAGAGACTGCTGCCACACACTATAGAGAACACCACTAAACACTATACACTATAGAGACTGCTGCCACACACTATAGAGAACACCACTATACACTATAGAGACTGCTGCCACACACTATAGAGAACACCACTATACACTATAGAGACTGCTGCCACACACTATAGAGAACACCACTATACACTATAGAGACTGCTGCCACACACTATAGAGAACACCACTATACACTATAGAGACTGCTGCCACACACTATAGAGAACACCACTATACACTATAGAGACTGCTGCCACACACTATAGAGAACACCACTATACACTATAGAGACTGCTGCCACACACTATAGAGAACACCACTATACACTATAGAGACTGCTGCCACACACTATAGAGAACACCACTATACACTATACAGACTGCTGCCACACACAATAGAGAACATCACTAAACACTATACACTATAGAGACTGCTGCCACACACTATAGAGAACACCAATAAACACTATACACTATAGAGACTGCTGCCAAACACTATAGAGAACACCACTATACACTATAGAGACTGCTGCCACACACTATAGAGAACACCACTATACACTATAGAGACTGCTGCCACACACTATAGAGAACACCACTATACACTATAGAGACTGCTGCCACACACTATAGAGAACACCACTATACACTATAGAGAACACCACTATACACTATAGAGACTGCTGCCACACACTATAGAACACCACTATACACTATAGAGAACACCACTATACACTATAGAGACTGCTGCCACACACTATAGAGAACACCACTATACACTATAGAGACTGCTGCCACACACTATAGAGAACACCACTATACACTATAGAGAACACCACTATACACTATAGAGACTGCTGCCACACACTATAGAACACCACTATACACTATAGAGAACACCACTATACACTATAGAGACTGCTGCCACACACTATAGAGAACACCACTATACACTATAGAGACTGCTGCCACACACTATAGAGAACACCACTATACACTATAGAGAACACCACTATACACTATAGAGACTGCTGCCACACACTATAGAACACCACTATACACTATAGAGAACACCACTATACACTATAGAGACTGCTGCCACACACTATAGAACACCACTATACACTATAGAGAACACCACTATACACTATAGAGACTGCTGCCACACACTATAGAGAACACCACTATACACTATAGAGACTGCTGCCACACACTATAGAGAACACCACTATACACTATAGAGACTGCTGCCACAGACAATAGAGAACATCACTATACACTATAGAGACTGCTGCCACACACAAAAGAGAACATCACTAAACACTATACACTATAGAGACTGCTGCCACACACTATAGAGAACACCACTATACACTATAGAGACTGCTGCCACACACTATAGAGAACACCACTATACACTATAGAGACTGCTGCCACACACTATAGAGAACACCACTATACACTATAGAGAACACCATTATACACTATAGAGAACACCATTATACACTATAGAGACTGCTGCCACACACTATAGAGAACACCACTATACACTATAGAGAACACCATTATACACTATAGAGACTGCTGCCACACACTATAGAGAACACCACTAAACACTATACACTATAGAGACTGCTGCCACACACTATAGAGAACATCACTATAAACTATAGAGACTGCTGCCACACACAATAGAGAACACCACTATACACTATAGAGACTGCTGCCACACACTATAGAGAACACCACTATACACTATAGAGAACACCATTATACACTATAGAGACTGCTGCCACACACTATAGAGAACACCACTAAACACTATACACTATAGAGACTGCTGCCACGCACTATAGAGAACATCACTATACACTATAGAGACTGCTGCCACACACAATAGAGAACATCACTATACACTATAGAGACTGCTGCCACACACACACACACACACAATAGAGAACACCACTATACACTATAGAGACTGCTGCCACACACACACACACACACACACACACACACAATAGAGAACACCACTATACACTATAGAGACTGCTGCCACACACACACACAATAGAGAACACCACTATACACTATAGAGACTGCTGCCACACACACACACAATAGAGAACACCACTATACACTATAGAGACTGCTGCCACACACTATAGAGAACACCACTATACACTATAGAGACTGCTGCCACACACTATAGAGAACACCACTATACACTATAGAGACTGCTGCCACACACTATAGAGAACACCACTATACACTATAGAGACTGCTGCCACACACAATAGAGAACATCACTATACACTATAGAGACTGCTGCCACACACAATAGAGACTGCTGCCACACACTATAGAGAACACCACTAAACACTATACACTATAGAGACTGCTGCCACACACTATAGAGAACACCACTATACACTATAGAGACTGCTGCCACACACTATAGAGAACACCACTATACACTATAGAGACTGCTGCCACACACTATAGAGAACACCACTATACACTATAGAGACTGCTGCCACACACTATAGAGAACACCACTATACACTATAGAGACTGCTGCCACACACTATAGAGAACACCACTATACACTATAGAGACTGCTGCCACACACTATAGAGAACACCACTATACACTATAGAGACTGCTGCCACACACTATAGAGAACACCACTATACACTATAGAGACTGCTGCCACACACAATAGAGAACATCACTATACACTATACAGACTGCTGCCACACACAATAGAGAACATCACTAAACACTATACACTATAGAGACTGCTGCCACACACTATAGAGAACACCACTAAACACTATACACTATAGAGACTGCTGCCAAACACTATAGAGAACACCACTATACACTATAGAGACTGCTGCCACACACTATAGAGAACACCACTATACACTATAGAGACTGCTGCCACACACTATAGAGAACACCACTATACACTATAGAGAACACCACTATACACTATAGAGAACACCACTATACACTATAGAGACTGCTGCCACACACTATAGAACACCACTATACACTATAGAGAACACCACTATACACTATAGAGACTGCTGCCACACACTATAGAGAACACCACTAAACACTATAGATAACACCACTAACCACTATACACTATAGAGACTGCTGCCACACACTATAGAGAACACCACTATACACTATAGAGACTGCTGCCACACACTATAGAGAACACCGCTATACACTATAGAGACTGCTGCCACACACTATAGAGAACACCACTATACACTATAGAGAACACCACTATACACTATAGAGACTGCTGCCACACACTATAGAACACCACTATACACTATAGAGAACACCACTAACCACTATACACTATAGAGACTGCTGCCACACACTATAGAGACCACTAAACACTATAGATAACACCACTAACCACTATACACTATAGAGACTGCTGCCACACACTATAGAGAACACCACTATACACTATAGAGAACACCACTAAACACTATAGAGACTGCTGCCACACACACACAATAGAGAACACCACTATACACTATAGAGACTGCTGCCACACACACACACACAATAGAGAACACCACTATACACTATAGAGACTGCTGCCACACACACAATAGAGAACACCACTATACACTATAGAGACTGCTGCCACACACTATAGAGAACACCACTATACACTATAGAGACTGCTGCCACACACTATAGAGAACACCACTATACACTATAGAGACTGCTGCCACACACTATAGAGAACACCACTATAC
Source organism: Hyla sarda (assembly GCF_029499605.1). Classification (NCBI taxonomy): domain Eukaryota; kingdom Metazoa; phylum Chordata; class Amphibia; order Anura; family Hylidae; genus Hyla; species Hyla sarda. Next base: position 241,888,719 of record NC_079191.1, read on the forward strand.
ACTATAGAGACTGCTGCCACACACTATAGAGAACACCACTATACACTATAGAGACTGCTGCCACACACTATAGAGAACACCACTATACACTATAGAGAACACCACTATACACTATAGAGACTGCTGCCACACACTATAGAGAACACCACTATACACTATAGAGACTGCTGCCACACACTATAGAGAACACCACTATACACTATAGAGACTGCTGCCACACACTATAGAGAACACCACTATACACTATAGAGACTGCTGCCACAGACAATAGAGAACATCACTATACACTATAGAGACTGCTGCCACACACAAAAGAGAACATCACTAAACACTATAGAGACTGCTGCCACACACTATAGAGAACACCACTATACACTATAGAGACTGCTGCCACACACTATAGAGAACACCACTATACACTATAGAGACTGCTGCCACACACTATAGAGAACACCACTATACACTATAGAGAACACCATTATACACTATAGAGAACACCATTATACACTATAGAGACTGCTGCCACACACTATAGAGAACACCACTATACACTATAGAGAACACCATTATACACTATAGAGACTGCTGCCACACACTATAGAGAACACCACTAAACACTATACACTATAGAGACTGCTGCCACACACTATAGAGAACATCACTATACACTATAGAGACTGCTGCCACACACAATAGAGAACACCACTATACACTATAGAGACTGCTGCCACACACTATAGAGAACACCACTATACACTATAGAGAACACCATTATACACTATAGAGACTGCTGCCACACACTATAGAGAACACCACTAAACACTATACACTATAGAGACTGCTGCCACGCACTATAGAGAACATCACTATACACTATAGAGACTGCTGCCACACACAATAGAGAACATCACTATACACTATAGAGACTGCTGCCACACACACACACACACACAATAGAGAACACCACTATACACTATAGAGACTGCTGCCACACACACACACACACACACAATAGAGAACACCACTATACACTATAGAGACTGCTGCCACACACACACACACACAATAGAGAACACCACTATACACTATAGAGACTGCTGCCACACACACACAATAGAGAACACCACTATACACTATAGAGACTGCTGCCACACACTATAGAGAACACCACTATACACTATAGAGACTGCTGCCACACACTATAGAGAACACCACTATACACTATAGAGACTGCTGCCACACACTAAAGAGAACACCACTATACACTATAGAGACTGCTGCCACACACTATAGAGAACACCACTATACACTATAGAGACTGCTGCCACACACAATAGAGAACATCACTATACACTATAGAGACTGCTGCCACACACAATAGAGACTGCTGCCACACACTATAGAGAACACCACTAAACACTATACACTATAGAGACTGCTGCCACACACTATAGAGAACACCACTATACACTATAGAGACTGCTGCCACACACTATAGAGAACACCACTATACACTATAGAGACTGCTGCCACACACTATAGAGAACACCACTATACACTATAGAGACTGCTGCCACACACTATAGAGAACACCACTATACACTATAGAGACTGCTGCCACACACTATAGAGAACACCACTATACACTATAGAGACTGCTGCCACACACTATAGAGAACACCACTATACACTATAGAGACTGCTGCCACACACTATAGAGAACACCACTATACACTATAGAGACTGCTGCCACACACTATAGAGAACACCACTATACACTATACAGACTGCTGCCACACACAATAGAGAACATCACTAAACACTATACACTATAGAGACTGCTGCCACACACTATAGAGAACACCAATAAACACTATACACTATAGAGACTGCTGCCAAACACTATAGAGAACACCACTATACACTATAGAGACTGCTGCCACACACTATAGAGAACACCACTATACACTATAGAGACTGCTGCCACACACTATAGAGAACACCACTATACACTATAGAGACTGCTGCCACACACTATAGAGAACACCACTATACACTATAGAGAACACCACTATACACTATAGAGAACACCACTATACACTATAGAGACTGCTGCCACACACTATAGAACACCACTATACACTATAGAGAACACCACTATACACTATAGAGACTGCTGCCACACACTATAGAGAACACCACTAAACACTATAGATAACACCACTAACCACTATACACTATAGAGACTGCTGCCACACACTATAGAGAACACCACTATACACTATAGAGAACACCACTAAACACTATAGAGACTGCTGCCACACACACACACAATAGAGAACACCACTATACACTATAGAGACTGCTGCCACACACACACACACAATAGAGAACACCACTATACACTATAGAGACTGCTGCCACACACACAATAGAGAACACCACTATACACTATAGAGACTGCTGCCACACACTATAGAGAACACCACTATACACTATAGAGACTGCTGCTACACACTATAGAGAACACCACTATACACTATAGAGACTGCTGCCACACACAATAGAGAACATCACTAAACACTATACACTATAGAGACTGCTGCCACCCACTATAGAGACCACCACTAAACACTATACACTATAGAGACTGCTGCCACACACTATAGAGAACACCACTATACACTATAGAGACTGCTGCCACACACTATAGAGAACACCACTATACACTATAGAGAACACCACTATACACAATAGAGAACACCACTATACACTATAGAGACTGCTGCCACACACACACACACAATAGAGAACACCACTATACACTATAGAGACTGCTGCCACACACACAATAGAGAACACCACTATACACTATAGAGACTGCTGCCACACACTATAGAGAACACCACTATACACTATAGAGACTGCTGCTACACACTATAGAGAACACCACTATACACTATAGAGACTGCTGCCACACACAATAGAGAACATCACTAAACACTATACACTATAGAGACTGCTGCCACCCACTATAGAGAACACCACTAAACACTATACACTATAGAGACTGCTGCCACACACTAAAGAGAACACCACTATACACTATAGAGACTGCTGCCACACACAATAGAGAACATCACTATACACTATAGAGACTGCTGCCACACACAATAGAGACTGCTGCCACACACTATAGAGAACACCACTAAACACTATACACTATAGAGACTGCTGCCACACACTATAGAGAACACCACTATACACTATAGAGACTGCTGCCACACACTATAGAGAACACCACTATACACTATAGAGACTGCTGCCACACACTATAGAGAACACCACTATACACTATAGAGACTGCTGCCACACACTATAGAGAACACCACTATACACTATAGAGACTGCTGCCACACACTATAGAGAACACCACTATACACTATAGAGACTGCTGCCACACACTATAGAGAACACCACTATACACTATAGAGACTGCTGCCACACACTATAGAGAACACCACTATACACTATAGAGACTGCTGCCACACACTATAGAGAACACCACTATACACTATACAGACTGCTGCCACACACAATAGAGAACATCACTAAACACTATACACTATAGAGACTGCTGCCACACACTATAGAGAACACCAATAAACACTATACACTATAGAGACTGCTGCCAAACACTATAGAGAACACCACTATACACTATAGAGACTGCTGCCACACACTATAGAGAACACCACTATACACTATAGAGACTGCTGCCACACACTATAGAGAACACCACTATACACTATAGAGACTGCTGCCACACACTATAGAGAACACCACTATACACTATAGAGAACACCACTATACACTATAGAGAACACCACTATACACTATAGAGACTGCTGCCACACACTATAGAACACCACTATACACTATAGAGAACACCACTATACACTATAGAGACTGCTGCCACACACTATAGAGAACACCACTAAACACTATAGATAACACCACTAACCACTATACACTATAGAGACTGCTGCCACACACTATAGAGAACACCACTATACACTATAGAGAACACCACTAAACACTATAGAGACTGCTGCCACACACACACACACAATAGAGAACACCACTATACACTATAGAGACTGCTGCCACACACACACACACAATAGAGAACACCACTATACACTATAGAGACTGCTGCCACACACACAATAGAGAACACCACTATACACTATAGAGACTGCTGCCACACACTATAGAGAACACCACTATACACTATAGAGACTGCTGCTACACACTATAGAGAACACCACTATACACTATAGAGACTGCTGCCACACACAATAGAGAACATCACTAAACACTATACACTATAGAGACTGCTGCCACCCACTATAGAGAACACCACTAAACACTATACACTATAGAGACTGCTGCCACACACTATAGAGAACACCACTATACACTATAGAGACTGCTGCCACACACTATAGAGAACACCACTATACACTATAGAGAACACCACTATACACTATAGAGAACACCACTATACACTATAGAGACTGCTGCCACACACTATAGAACACCACTATACACTATAGAGAACACCACTATACACTATAGAGACTGCTGCCACACACTATAGAGAACACCACTAAACACTATAGATAACACCACTAACCACTATACACTATAGAGACTGCTGCCACACACTATAGAGAACACCACTATACACTTTAGAGAACACCACTAAACACTATAGAGACTGCTGCCACACACACACACAATAGAGAACACCACTATACACTATAGAGACTGCTGCCACACACACACACACACACAATAGAGAACACTACTATACACTATAGAGACTGCTGCCACACACACAATAGAGAACACCACTATACACTATAGAGACTGCTGCCACACACTATAGAGAACACCACTATACACTATAGAGACTGCTGCCACACACTATAGAGAACACCACTATACACTATAGAGACTGCTGCCACACACAATAGAGAACATCACTAAACACTATACACTATAGAGACTGCTGCCACACACTATAGAGAACACCACTAAACACTATACACTATAGAGACTGCTGCCACACACTATAGAGAACACCACTATACACTATAGAGACTGCTGCCACACACTATAGAGAACACCACTATACACTATAGAGACTGCTGCCACACACTATAGAGAACACCACTATACACTATAGAGACTGCTGCCACACACTATAGAGAACACCACTATACACTATAGAGAACACCACTATACACTATAGAGAACACCACTATACACTTTAGAGAACACCACTATACACTATAGAGACTGCTGCCACACACTATAGAACACCACTATACACTATAGAGACTGCTGCCACACATTATAGAGAACACCACTATACACTATAGAGACTGCTGCCACACACTATAGAGAACACCACTATACACTATAGAGACTGCTGCCACACACTATAGAGAACACCACTATACACTATAGAGACTGCTGCCACACACAATAGAGAACATCACTATACACTATAGAGACTGCTGCCACACACAATAGAGAACATCACTAAACACTATACACTATAGAGACTGCTGCCACACACTATAGAGAACACCACTAAACACTATACACTATAGAGACTGCTGCCACACACTATAGAGAACACCACTATACACTATAGAGACTGCTGCCACACACTATAGAGAACACCACTATACACTATAGAGACTGCTGCCACACACTATAGAGAACACCACTATACACTATAGAGAACACCACTATACACTATAGAGAACACCACTATACACTATAGAGACTGCTGCCACACACTATAGAACACCACTATACACTATAGAGAACACCACTAACCACTATACACTATAGAGACTGCTGCCACACACTATAGAGAACACCACTATACACTATAGAGAACACCACTAAACACTATAGAGACTGCTGCCACACACACACACACAATAGAGAACACCACTATACACTATAGAGACTGCTGCCACACACACACACACACACACACAATAGAGAACACCACTATACACTATAGAGACTGCTGCCACACACACAATAGAGAACACCACTATACACTATAGAGACTGCTGCCACACACTATAGAGAACACCACTATACACTATAGAGACTGCTGCCACACACTATAGAGAACACCACTATACACTATAGAGACTGCTGCCACACACTATAGAGAACACCACTATACACTATAGAGACTGCTGCCACACACTATAGAGAACACCACTATACACTATAGAGACTGCTGCCACACACTATAGAGAACACCACTATACACTATAGAGAACACCACTGTACACTATAGAGACTGCTGCCACACACTATAGAGAACACCACTATACACTATAGAGACTGCTGCCACACACTATAGAGAACACCACTATACACTATAGAGACTGCTGCCACACACTATAGAGAACACCACTATACACTATAGAGACTGCTGCCACACACAATAGAGAACATCACTAAACACTATACACTATAGAGACTGCTGCCACACACTATAGAGAACACCACTAAACACTATACACTATAGAGACTGCTGCCACACACTATAGAGAACACCACTATACACTATAGAGACTGCTGCCACACACTATAGAGAACACCACTATACACTATAGAGACTGCTGCCACACACACACACACACACAATAGAGAACACCACTATACACTATAGAGACTGCTGCCACACACACAATAGAGAACACCACTATACACTATAGAGACTGCTGCCACACACTATAGAGAACACCACTATACACTATAGAGAACACCACTATACACTATAGAGACTGCTGCCACACACAATAGAGAACATCACTATACACTAAAGAGACTGCTGCCACACACAATAGAGAACATCACTAAACACTATACACTATAGAGACTGCTGCCACACACTATAGAGAACACCACTAAACACTATACACTATAGAGACTGCTGCCACACACTATAGAGAACACCACTATACACTATAGAGACTGCTGCCACACACTATAGAGAACACCACTATACACTATAGAGACTGCTGCCACACACTATAGAGAACACCACTATACACTATAGAGACTGCTGCCACACACTATAGAGAACACCACTATACACTATAGAGAACACCACTATAGAGAACACCACTATACACTATAGAGAACACCACTATACACTATAGAGACTGCTGCCACACACTATAGAACACCACTATACACTATAGAGAACACCACTAACCACTATACACTATAGAGACTGCTGCCACACACTATAGAGAACACCACTAAACACTATAGATAACACCACTTACCACTATACACTATAGAGACTGCTGCCACACACTATAGAGAACACCACTATACACTATAGAGAACACCACTTAACACTATAGAGACTGCTGCCACACACACACACAATAGAGAACACCACTATACACTATAGAGACTGCTGCCACACACACACACACACACACACACACACAATAGAGAACACCACTATACACTATAGAGACTGCTGCCACACACACAATAGAGAACACCACTATACACTATAGAGACTGCTGCCACACACTATAGAGAACACCACTATACACTATAGAGACTGCTGCCACACACTATAGAGAACACCACTATACACTATAGAGACTGCTGCCACACACTATAGAGAACACCACTATACACTATAGAGACTGCTGCCACACACTATAGAGAACACCACTATACACTATAGAGAACACCACTATACACTATAGAGAACACCATTATACACTATAGAGACTGCTGCCACACACTATAGAACACCACTATACACTATAGAGAACACCACTATACACTATAGAGACTGCTGCCACACACTATAGAGAACACCACTATACACTAGAGACTGCTGCCACACACTATAGAGAACACCACTATACACTATAGAGACTGCTGCCACACACTATAGAGAACACCACTATACACTATAGAGAACACCACTATAGAGAACACCACTATACACTATAGAGAACACCACTATACACTATAGAGACTGCTGCCACACACTATAGAACACCACTATACACTATAGAGAACACCACTAACCACTATACACTATAGAGACTGCTGCCACACACTATAGAGAACACCACTAAACACTATAGATAACACCACTTACCACTATACACTATAGAGACTGCTGCCACACACTATAGAGAACACCACTATACACTATAGAGAACACCACTTAACACTATAGAGACTGCTGCCACACACACACACAATAGAGAACACCACTATACACTATAGAGACTGCTGCCACACACACACACACACACACACACAATAGAGAACACCACTATACACTATAGAGACTGCTGCCACACACACAATAGAGAACACCACTATACACTATAGAGACTGCTGCCACACACTATAGAGAACACCACTATACACTATAGAGACTGCTGCCACACACTATAGAGAACACCACTATACACTATAGAGACTGCTGCCACACACTATAGAGAACACCACTATACACTATAGAGACTGCTGCCACACACTATAGAGAACACCACTATACACTATAGAGACTGCTGCCACACACTATAGAGAACACCACTATACACTATAGAGAACACCACTATACACTATAGAGACTGCTGCCACACACTATAGAGAACACCACTATACACTATAGACTGCTGCCACACACTATAGAGAACACCACTATACACTATAGAGACTGCTGCCACACACTATAGAGAACACCACTATACACTATAGAGACTGCTGCCACACACTATAGAGAACACCACTATACACTATAGAGACTGCTGCCACACACAATAGAGAACATCACTATACACTATAGAGACTGCTGCCACACACAATAGAGAACATCACTAAACACTATACACTATAGAGACTGCTGCCACACACTATAGAGAACACCACTAAACACTATACACTATAGAGACTGCTGCCACACACTATAGAGAACACCACTATACACTATAGAGACTGCTGCCACACACTATAGAGAACACCACTATACACTATAGAGACTGCTGCCACACACTATAGAGAACACCACTATACACTATAGAGACTGCTGCCACACACTATAGAGAACACCACTATACACTATAGAGAACACCACTATACACTATAGAGACTGCTGCCACACACTATAGAACACCACTATACACTATAGAGAACACCACTATACACTATAGAGACTGCTGCCACACACTATAGAGAACACCACTATACACTAGAGACTGCTGCCACACACTATAGAGAACTCCACTATACACTATAGAGACTGCTGCCACACACTATAGAGAACACCACTATACACTATAGAGACTGCTGCCACAGACAATAGAGAACACCACTATACACTATAGAGAACACCACTATACACTATAGAGACTGCTGCCACACACTATAGAACACCACTATACACTATAGAGAACACCACTAACCACTATACACTATAGAGACTGCTGCCACACACTATAGAGAACACCACTAAACACTATAGATAACACCACTAACCACTATACACTATAGAGACTGCTGCCACACACTATAGAGAACACCACTATACACTATAGAGAACACCACTTAACACTATAGAGACTGCTGCCACACACACACACAATAGAGAACACCACTATACACTATAGAGACTGCTGCCACACACACACACACAATAGAGAACACCACTATACACTATAGAGACTGCTGCCACACACACAATAGAGAACACCACTATACACTATAGAGACTGCTGCCACACACTATAGAGAACACCACTATACACTATAGAGACTGCTGCCACACACTATAGAGAACACCACTATACACTATAGAGACTGCTGCCACACACTATAGAGAACACCACTATACACTATAGAGACTGCTGCCACACACTATAGAGAACACCACTATACACTATAGAGACTGCTGCCACACACTATAGAGAACACCACTATACACTATAGAGAACACCACTATACACTATAGAGACTGCTGCCACACACTATAGAGAACACCACTATACACTATAGACTGCTGCCACACACTATAGAGAACACCACTATACACTATAGAGACTGCTGCCACACACTATAGAGAACACCACTATACACTATAGAGACTGCTGCCACACACTATAGAGAACACCACTATACACTATAGAGACTGCTGCCACACACAATAGAGAACATCACTATACACTATAGAGACTGCTGCCACACACAATAGAGAACATCACTAAACACTATACACTATAGAGACTGCTGCCACACACTATAGAGAACACCACTAAACACTATACACTATAGAGACTGCTGCCACACACTATAGAGAACACCACTATACACTATAGAGACTGCTGCCACACACTATAGAGAACACCACTATACACTATAGAGACTGCTGCCACACACTATAGAGAACACCACTATACACTATAGAGACTGCTGCCACACACTATAGAGAACACCACTATACACTATAGAGACTGCTGCCACACACTATAGAGAACACCACTATACACTATAGAGACTGCTGCCACACACTATAGAACACCACTATACACTATAGAGAACACCACTATACACTATAGAGACTGCTGCCACACACTATAGAACACCACTATACACTATAGAGAACACCACTATACACTATAGAGACTGCTGCCACACACTATAGAGAACACCACTATACACTAGAGACTGCTGACACACACTATAGAGAACTCCACTATACACTATAGAGACTGCTGCCACACACTATAGAGAACTCCACTATACACTATAGAGACTGCTGCCACACACTATAGAGAACACCACTATACACTATAGAGAACACCACTATACACTATAGAGAACACCACTATACACTATAGAGAACACCACTATACACTATAGAGACTGCTGCCACACACTATAGAACACCACTATACACTATAGAGAACACCACTAACCACTATACACTATAGAGACTGCTGCCACACACAATAGAGAACATCACTAAACACTATACACTATAGAGACTGCTGCCACACACTATAGAGAACACCACTAAACACTATACACTATAGAGACTGCTGCCACACACTATAGAGAACACCACTATACACTATAGAGACTGCTGCCACACACTATAGAGAACACCACTATACACTATAGAGAACACCACTATACACTATAGAGACTGCTGCCACACACTATAGAGAACACCACTATACACTATAGAGACTGCTGCCACACACTATAGAGAACACCACTATACACTATAGAGACTGCTGCCACACACTATAGAGAACACCACTATACACTATAGAGACTGCTGCCACACACAATAGAGAACATCACTATACACTATAGAGACTGCTGCCACACACAATAGAGAACATCACTAAACACTATACACTATAGAGACTGCTGCCACACACTATAGAGAACACCACTAAACACTATACACTATAGAGACTGCTGCCACACACTATAGAGAACACCACTATACACTATAGAGACTGCTGCCACACACTATAGAGAACACCACTATACACTATAGAGACTGCTGCCACACACTATAGAGAACACCACTATACACTATAGAGACTGCTGCCACACACTATAGAGAACACCACTATACACTATAGAGAACACCACTATACACTATAGAGACTGCTGCCACACACTATAGAACACCACTATACACTATAGAGAACACCACTATACACTATAGAGACTGCTGCCACACACTATAGAGAACACCACTATACACTAGAGACTGCTGCCACACACTATAGAGAACTCCACTATACACTATAGAGACTGCTGCCACACACTATAGAGAACACCACTATACACTATAGAGACTGCTGCCACACACTATAGAGAACACCACTATACACTATAGAGAACACCACTATACACTATAGAGAACACCACTATACACTATAGAGAACACCACTATACACTATACACTATAGAGACTGCTGCCACACACTATAGAGAACACCACTATACACTATAGAGAACACCACTATACACTATAGAGAACACCACTATACACTATAGAGAACACCACTATACACTATAGAGACTGCTGCCACACACTATAGAACACCACTATACACTATAGAGAACACCACTAACCACTATACACTATAGAGACTGCTGCCACACACAATAGAGAACATCACTAAACACTATACACTATAGAGACTGCTGCCACACACTATAGAGAACACCACTAAACACTATACACTATAGAGACTGCTGCCACACACTATAGAGAACACCACTATACACTATAGAGACTGCTGCCACACACTATAGAGAACACCACTATACACTATAGAGAACACCACTATACACTATAGAGACTGCTGCCACACACTATAGAGAACACCACTATACACTATAGAGACTGCTGCCACACACTATAGAGAACACCACTATACACTATAGAGACTGCTGCCACACACTATAGAGAACACCACTATACACTATAGAGACTGCTGCCACACACAATAGAGAACATCACTATACACTATAGAGACTGCTGCCACACACAATAGAGAACATCACTAAACACTATACACTATAGAGACTGCTGCCACACACTATAGAGAACACCACTAAACACTATACACTATAGAGACTGCTGCCACACACTATAGAGAACACCACTATACACTATAGAGACTGCTGCCACACACTATAGAGAACACCACTATACACTATAGAGACTGCTGCCACACACTATAGAGAACACCACTATACACTATAGAGACTGCTGCCACACACTATAGAGAACACCACTATACACTATAGAGAACACCACTATACACTATAGAGACTGCTGCCACACACTATAGAACACCACTATACACTATAGAGAACACCACTATACACTATAGAGACTGCTGCCACACACTATAGAGAACACCACTATACACTAGAGACTGCTGCCACACACTATAGAGAACTCCACTATACACTATAGAGACTGCTGCCACACACTATAGAGAACACCACTATACACTATAGAGACTGCTGCCACACACTATAGAGAACACCACTATACACTATAGAGAACACCACTATACACTATAGAGAACACCACTATACACTATAGAGAACACCACTATACACTATAGAGACTGCTGCCACACACTATAGAACACCACTATACACTATAGAGAACACCACTAACCACTATACACTATAGAGACTGCTGCCACACACAATAGAGAACATCACTAAACACTATACACTATAGAGACTGCTGCCACACACTATAGAGAACACCACTAAACACTATACACTATAGAGACTGCTGCCACACACTATAGAGAACACCACTATACACTATAGAGACTGCTGCCACACACTATAGAGAACACCACTATACACTATAGAGACTGCTGCCACACACTATAGAGAACACCACTATACACTATAGAGACTGCTGCCACACACAATAGAGAACATCACTAAACACTATACACTATAGAGACTGCTGCCACACACTATAGAGAACACCACTATACACTATAGAGAACACCACTATACACTATAGAGACTGCTGCCACACACTATAGAACACCACTATACACTATAGAGAACACCACTATACACTATAGAGACTGCTGCCACACACTTTAGAGAACACCACTATACACTAGAGACTGCTGCCACACACTATAGAGAACACCACTATACACTATAGAGACTGCTGCCACACACTCTATAAAGACCACACATTTGTCATTATTAGTGTAGATTTAGCTATAATGTCCTTGTTGCCTATAGCAGCCTACCATACCATAGCTTTCATTATTCTGAAAAGCCATATAAAAGCAGAGTTTTGCTGGTTGTTATTGGCAACAAGGAGAGCTTTACTGTCAGCCCGTTGCGCTACATCCGCCTCATGGTATTTTATCAGCCGGAATAGATGTCCTGTCCCATCCACATGTCCCTCCGTGTATAAGGATGTATGGATATAATAATCCCTCACTAGGGACACAAGTCACTGCCGGACTCACCTTGCACCACTATAGACTGGGTCATCCTGCTGCCCTGACAACGGCCGTTACTGGCTACTTCCTGCTACTGAGCTTCAGGACCTTACAGCGAGTCATCGTCACATGACTAGTCACATGTGTGGGAGGAGTCACCTTGCGTGAAACTGTGACGTGACCAGCTGTATAGATGTGGATACAGGAAGTTCTGTATACTGTCTATATACCGTGCACATGTAAGGTGAATGCAGCAGAGCTGTGTATGTACCGTGTACATGTAAGGTGAATGCAGCAGAGCTGTGTGTGTACTGTGCACATGTAAGGTGAATGCAGCAGAGCTGTGTATGTACCGTGTATATGTAAGGTGAATGCAGCAGAGCTGTGTATGTACCGTGCACATGTAATGTGAATGCAGCAGAGCTGTGTATGTACTGTGCACGTGTAAGGTGAATGCAGCAGAGCTGTGTATATACTGTGCACATGAGGAGTCAGATTGTGTCAAACAGTGACGTGCTCATTTGTATGTGTATAGATATGTATACTGGGAGTTCTGTGTACTGTCTTTAACCCCTTAAGGACCCAGCCCATTTTTACCTTAAACCCCTTAAAGGGGTAGTCCAGTGGTGAAAAACTTATCCCCTATCCTAAGGATAGGGGATAAGTTTGAGATCGCGGGGGGTCCGACCGCTGGGGCCCCCTGCGATCTCTCTGTACGGGGCCCCGGCTCTCCGCCGAGATAGCGGGTGTCGACCCCCGCACGAGGCGGCGGCCGACACGCCCCCTCAATACATCTCTATGGCAGAGCCGAAGATTGCCGAAGGCAGCGCTTCGGCTCTGCCATAGAGTTGTATTGAGGGGGCGTGTCGGCCGCCGCCTCGTGCGGAGGTCGACACGCCCCCTTCCAGTGGGCTGTCGGGGCTCCGTACAGGAGATCGCGGGGGGCCCCAGGGGTCGGACCCCCCGCCATCTGCAACTTATCCCCTATCCTTAGGATAGGGGATAAGTTGCTCACCACTGAATCACCACTGGACTACTCCTTTAAGGACCGAGCCCTTTTTCACCTTAAGGACCTGAGCATTTTTTGCAATTCTGACCACTGTCACTTTAAACATTAATAACTCTGGGATGCTTTTAGTTATCATTCTGATTACGAGAATGTTTTTTCGTGACATATTCTACTTTAACTTAGTGGTAAAATTTTATGGCAACTTGCATCCTTTCTTGGTGAAAAATCCCCAAATTTGATGAAAAAAATAAAAATTTTGCATTTTTCTAACTTTGAAGCTCTCTGCTTGTAAGGAAAATGGATATTCAAAATAAAACATTTTTGGGTTCACATATACAATATGTCTACTTTGTGTTTGCATCATAAAATTTATGAGTTTTTACTTTTGGAAGACACCAGAGGGCTTCAAAGTTCTGCAGCAATTTTGAAATTTTTCACAAAATTTTCAAACTCCCTATTTTTCATGGACCAGTTCAGGTTTGAAGTGGATTTGAAGGGCCTTCATATTAGAAATACCCCATAAATGACCCCATTATAAAAACTACACCCCCCAAAGTATTCAAAATGACATTCATTAAGCGTTTTAACCCTTTAGGTGTTTCACAGGAATAGCAGCAAAGTGAAGGAGAAAATTCAAAATCTTCATTTTTTACACTTGCATGTTCTTGTAGACCCAATTTTAGAATTTTTGCAAGGGGTAAAAAGGAGAAAATTTTTACTTGTATTTGAAACCCAATTTCTCTCGAGTAAGCACATACCTCATATGTCTATATTAATTGTTCGGCGGGCGCAGTAGAGGGCTCAGAAGGGAAGGAGCGACGAATGGTTTTTGGGGGGCATGTCACCTTTAGGAAGCCCCTATGGTGCCAGGACAGCAAAAAAACACACATGGCATACCATTTTGGAAACTAGACCCCTCAGGGAATGTAACAAGGGGTAAATTAATACCCCACAGGTGTTTCACGACTTTTGTATATGTAAAAAAAATATATTTTTTTTACCTAAAATGCTTGATTTCCCAAAAATTTTACATTTTTAAAAAGTGTAATAGCAGAAAATATCCCCCAAAATTTGAAACCCAATTTCTCCCGATTCAGAAAACACCCCATATGGGGGTGAAAAGTGCTCTGCTGGCGCACTACAGGTCTCAGAAGAGAAGGAGTCACATTTGGCTTTTTGAAAGCAAATTTTGCTCTGGGGGCATGCCGCATTTAGGAAGCCCCTATGGTGCCAGAACAGCAAAAAAAAAACACATGGCATACCATTTTGGAAACTAGACCCCTCGGGGAACGTAACAAGGGGTAATGTGAACCTTAATACCCTACAGGTGTTTCCCGACTTTTGCATATGTGAATTTATTTTTTTTTCTTTACCTAAAATGCTTGGTTTCCCAAAATTTTTACATTTTTAAAAAGGGTAATAGCAGAAAACACCCCCCAAAATTTGAAGCCCAATTTCTCCCGATTCAGAAAACACCCCATATGGGGGTGAAAAGTGCTCTGCTGGCGCACTACAGGTCTCAGAAGAGAAGGAGTCACATTTGGCTTTTTGAAAGCAAATTTTGCTCTGGGGGCATGCCGCATTTAGGAAGTCCCTATGGTGCCAGGACAGCAAAAAAAAAAACACATGGCATACCATTTTGGAAACTAGACCCCTCGGGGAACGTAACAAGGGGTTAAGTGAACCTTTATACCCCACAGGTGTTTCATGACTTTTGTATATTTAAAAAAAAAAAATTTTTTTTAACCTAAAATGCTTGTTTTCCCAAAAAATTTACATTTTTAAAAAGGGTAATAGCAGAAAATACCCCCCAAAATTTGAAGCCCAATTTCTCCCGAGTACGGCGATACCCCATATGTGACCCTAAACTGTTGCCTTGAAATACGACTATTTTGTTTGTAGTGTAGTGTTTTTAGGGTACAGTCGCACGGGCGGGGGTTCACAGTAGTTTCTCGCTGGCAGCTTGAGCTGCAGCAGAAAATTTGCCGCAGCTCAAACTTGCAGCCGGATACTTACTGTAATCCTCCGCCCATGTGAGTGTACCCTGTACGTTCACATTGGGGGGGGGGGGGGGAACATCCAGCTGTTGCAAAACTACAACTCCCAGCATGGACGGTCTATCAGTGCATGCTGGGAGTTGTAGTTTTGCAACCGCTGGAGGCTCCGTTTTGGAAACAGTGACGTACCAGACGTTTTTCATTTTTATTGGGGAGGGGAGGGGGGCTGTGTAGGGGTATGTGTATATGTAGTGTTTTTTACTTTTTATTTTATTTTGTGGTAGTGTAGCGTTTTTAGGGTACAGTCACACGGGCCGGGGGTTCACAGTAGTTTCTCGCTGGCAGTTTGAGCCGCGGCAGAAAATTTGCCGCAGCTCAAACTTGCAGCCGGATACTTACTGTAATCCTCCGCCCATGTGAGTGTACCCTGTACGTTCACATTGGGGGGGGGAAACATCCAGCTGTTGCAAAACTACAACTCCCAGCATGTACGGTCTATCAGTGCATGCTGGGAGTTGTAGTTTTGCAACAGCTGGAGACACACAGGTTGTGAAACACAGAGTTTGGTAACAAACTCAGTGTTTTGCAACCAGTGTGCCTTCAGCTGTTGCAAAAGCTACAACCCCCAGCATGTACGGACAGCGGAAGGGCATGCTGGGTCTTGTAGTTATGCAACAGCCGGAGGCATACTACTTTGGCTGGGGATGCTGGGGATTGTAGTTATGCAACAGCTGGAGACACACTGGTTTGCTACTTAACTCAGTGTGCCTTCAGCTGTTGCAAAACTACAACTCTCAGCAGTCACCGACAGCCAACGGGCATGCTGGGAGTTGTAGTTATGCAACCACCAGATGCACCACTACAACTCCCAGCATGCACTTTAGCTGATTGTGCAAGCTGGGAGTTGTAGTTACACAACAGCTGAAGGTACACTTTTCCATAGAAAGAATGTGCCTCCAGCTGTTGCAAAACTACAAGTCCCAGCATGCCCATAAGGGCATGCTGGGAGTTGTGGTGGTCTGCCTCCTGCTGTTGCATAACTACAGCTCCCAGCATGCCCTTGTTGCATGCTGGGAGCTGTTGCTAAGCAACAGCAGGAGGCTGTCACTCACCTCCAACGATCCACACTGCAGGACTGTCCCTCGCCGCCGCCGCCGTCACTCCTGGGGCCCCGATCCCAACAGGGACGCCGGGGATCGGGGTCCCCAGCACCCGGGGTCGTCTTCCCGCACCCGCTCACGTCCTCCGGAAGAGGGGCGGAGCGGGTTGCGGGAGTGACACCCGCAGCAGGTGCCCTGATTGGTCGGCCGGTAATCCGGCCGACGAATCAGGGCGATCGTGAGGTGGCACCAGTGCCACCTCACCCCTGCTGGCTCTGGCTGTTCACCGGCCCCGATCAGCCAGTAATTCCGGGTCATCGGGTCACTGGAGACCCGATTGACCCGGAATCCGCCGCAGATCGCTGGACTGAATTGTCCAGCGATCTGCGGCAATCGCCGACATGGGGGGACATAATGACCCCCCTGGGCGATATGCCGGGATGCCTGCTGAACGATTTCAGCAGGCATCCGGCCCCGGCTCCCCCGTATCCATACGCCCTCGGTCCTTATGGACTTGGAAACGGGGGCGTATGGATACGCCCTATGTCCTTAAGAGGTTAAGGACCAGAGCGTTTTTTGCACATCTGACCACTGTCACTTTAAACATTAATAACTCTGAGATGTTTTTACTTTTTATTCTGATTCCGAGAATGTTTTTTCGTGACATATTCTACTTTATGTTAGTGGTAAAAAAAAATTGGATATTTGCATAATTTCTTGGTGAAAAATTCCAATCTTTGATGAAAAATGTAAAAATGTAGCATTTTTGTAACTTTGAAGCTCTCTGCTTGTAAGAAAATAGATATTAGTAATAAATTATATATTGATTCATATATACAATATGTCTACTTTATATTTCCATCATAAAGTTGTCAAGTTTTTACTATTTGAAGACATTAGAAGGCTTCAAAGTTCTGCAGCAATTTTCCAATTTTTCACATAATTTTCAAAATCGTGGATTTGAAGGGTCTTCATATTAGAAATTCCCTACAAATGACTCCATTATAAAAACTGCACCCCTCAAAGTATTCAAAATAACATTCAGTAAGTGTATTTACCCTTTAGGTGTTTCACAGGAATAGCAGCAAATTGAAGGAGAAAATTCTAAATCTTAGTTTTTTACACTCGCATGTTCTTGTAGACCCAGTTTTTGAATTTTTACAAGGGGTAAAAGGAGAGAAATTCCCCTAAAGTTTGTAGCCCCATTTCTCTCGAGTAAGGGAACACCTCATATGTGTATGTAAAGTGCTCTGTGGGTGCACTAGAGGGCTCAGAAGGGAAGAAGTGACAATGGGATTTTGGAGAGTGAGTTTTTCTGAAATGGTTTTTGAGGGGCATGTCACATTTAGGAAGCCCCTATGGTGCCAGAACAGCAAAAAACAAACAAACAAACATACTATTTTGTAAACTACACCCCTCAAGGAACGTAACAGGGGATACAGTGAGCCTTAACACCCCACAGGTGTTTGATTACTTTTCATTAAAGTCAGATGAGTAATTGTTTTTTTTCACCAAAATGCAGTTTTCCCCCCAAATTTTACATTTTTAAAAGGGGGTAATAGGAGAAAACGACCCTCAAAATTTGTAACCCCATCTCTTTTGAGTATGGAAATACCCCATGTAAGGACAGCAAATGCTCTGTGGGCGCACTACAATGCTCAGAAGAGAAGGAGTCACATTTGGCTTTTGGAAACCAAATTTTGCTAAAATGATTTTTGGGGACATGTATTTTGGAAGCCCCTATGGTGCCAGAACAGCAAAAAAAAAAAAAAAAAAAATACACATGGCATACTATTTTGGAAACTACACCCCTCAAGGCACGTAACAAGGGGAACAGTGAGTGCAAACGAAAAAATTACATTTTTCATTTTCATGGACCACTGTTCAAAAAATCTGTCAGACACTAGTGGGGTGTAAATGCTCACTTCACCCCTTGTTACATTCCTTGAGGTGTGTAGTTTCCAAAATTGGGTCACATGTGGGGGGGGGGGGGGGGTCCACTGTTCTGGCCCCATAGGGGCTTTGTAAATGCACATGGCCTTTAATTCCAGACACATACTGTGATGACTGGTTCTGCTAGAACCCATAGGGTTAATAATTTCTAGCCCTATTGTTTGTTTTGATTGCGTTGTTGGGTAACACCTATGTGCTCCTGGGAGTGGTTAAAGGGATACTCCGGTGAAAACCTTTTTTCTTTTACATCAACTGGTGGCAGAAAGTTAAACATATTTGTAAATTACTTCTATTAAAAAATCTTAATCCTTCCAGTACTTATTGCTGCTGAATGCTACAGAGGAAATTCCTTTCTTTTTGGAACACTGATGACATCATGAACACAGTGCTCTCTGCTGACATCTCTGTCCATTTTAGCAACCATGCATAGCAGATGTATGCTAAGGGCAGCATGGTGGCTCACTGGTTAGCACTGCTGCCTTGCAGTGCTGGGGACTTGGGTTCAAATCCCACTAAGGACAACAATAAATAAAGTATTATTATTATAATATCAGCAGAGAGAACTGTGGTCGTGATGTCATCAGAGAGCATTCCAAAAAGAAAATAATTTCCTCTGTAGTATTCAGCAGCTAATAAGTACAGGAAGGATTAAGATTTTTTAATAGAAGCAATTTACAAATATGTTTAACGTTCTGCCATCAGTTGATTTAAAAGAAAAAAGGTTTTCACCGGAGTACCCCTTTAAGCTTGCTGAGCCAATTAGAGTCCTCCTGGGTTGCAGGGTTGCAGCTCAGGCATATATAAGGAGACCCTTTTCAGTCATTCTCTGCGTGTGATAGTTCTTAGTAACTATCTCTGTGCTCATTCTGTTTATTCTGGTTTTGTGACTTTTGGCTTGGCTTTTGACTTCCCTTTGATACTCTGTTACTGTACTTCGTGCTCTCCAGGTTTAGACTCAGCCCTCTGACTACGTATTTTTGTGTGTGCGTGTTTAGGTTTCTTTTCTGTTAGTCGTGTACCTCCAGCCTTTCCCGACCTTTTGTCAGTATTGTTTTGACTTTCTGACTGTCCCTCACTTATTTAGGAAGGGACTGTCACCGTGGTTACGGACCTGTCGTCTAGGGCAGGTACGTAAGTAGGCAGGGACAGGGGAGTGGGAATGATTAGTGTGCACTCCTTCCCAGACATAACACATTCTCTCTCCAAAAGCCCAATGGCTGAGCATTATAGTACACTGCAGAGCACTTTATGTCCACACATGGGGTATTTATATACTCAGAAGAAATGGGGTTACAAATTTTGGGGGACTTTTTTCCTATTACCCCTGGTGAATATGAACAATTTGGGATAACACCAGCATTTTAGTGACAAAATACGAATTTTAGATTTTCATTTCCAAATTTAACGAAAATTCTTCAAACACCTGTGGGGTGTTAAGGCTCACTATACCCCTTGTTACGTTCCGTGAGGGATGTAGTTTCCAAAATGGGGTCACATGTGGGTGTTTTTTTTTTTTTCCTGTGCTTATGTCAGAACCGCTGTAACGATCAGCCACCCCTGTGCAAATCACCTCAAATGTACATGGTTCTCTCACTCCTGAGTCTTGTTGTGTGCCCACAGAGCATTTTCCGTCCACATATGGGGTATTCCCATTTCACATTTTGGGGGTCTTTTTTTTCCTTTTACCTCTTATAAAAATGAAAAGTATGGGGCAACACCAGCATGTTAGTGTAAAAAATGAATTTTTTTTACACTAACATGTTGGAGTAGACCCCAACTTTACCTTTTCATAAGGGTTAAAAGGAGAAAAAGGCCCCCAAAATTTGTTAGGCTATTTCTCTTGAGTACGGAAATATCCCATATGTGGCCCTAAACTGTTGCCTTGAAATACAACAGGGCTCCGAAGTGAGAGAGCGCCATGCGCATTTGAGGCCTGAATTAGGGATTTGCGGACCTGTATGCAAGAATTACATTTGCCTCCGATACCAAAAATACCCTACGGCAGTGTTTCCCAAACAGGGTGCCTACAGCTCTTGCAAAACTCCCAGCATGCGTGGACAGTCAATGGCTGTCCGGCAATACTGGGAGTTGTTGTTTTGCAACAGCTGGGGGCTCTGTTTTGGAGACAGTGCCGTACCAGACGTTTTTCATTTTTATTGGGGGGGGGGACGGGGGGGACGACTGTGTATGGGTATTTGTATATGTAGTGTTTTTTACTTTTTATTTTGTGTAGGTGTAGTGTAGTGTTTTTAGGGTACATTCATACAGGTGGGGGTTTGCAGCGAGTTTCCCACTGGGTGTTTAACCCCTTAAGGACCAAGGGCGTACAGGTACGCCTTTGCTCCCTGGTACTTAAGGACCAAGGGCGTACCTGTACGCCCGTGGGAATTTCGGTCCCTGCCACGCGTCGGGCGGGGACCGAACGGGGGTGACTGCTGATATCTATCAGCAGGCACCCCGCGCAAATGCCCAATCCCCCATGTCCCCCCATGTCGGCGATCGCCGCAAATCGCAAGTGAATTCCCACTTGTGATTTGCGGCTATTCCGGGTCATACGGGTCTACGGTGACCCGGAATATAAGGGGGATCGCGGTTGTCCAAGACACCCACGATCCCCCTGAAGGGATAGGAGTGAGGTGGCAGGGGTGCCACCCAGGGGCGGACAAACCATATGTGCAGCAGGTTCAACTGCACAAGGGCCCAGCAAGTAAGGGGGCCCCCACCGCCAGTGGCATAGCTATAGAGGTAGCTGTACGCTGGGCCCGGGCCTTGAGAGCAGGGCTGTGGAGTCGGTAGATAAATGTTCCGACTCCGCCTCTGGAGTTTTCTGTGCTTCCGACTCCCCGACTCCGACTCCTCTGTATTAATATGCAAATGTATTTTATATATTCCTTGAAGGAAAGAAAGGTAACATACCTGTCATTACCACAGGACTACTGGCTGGGAAGCCAACAGTCTACTGTATTGAACAGTTTGTGTGCTGATGTGCTGCTGAAGATAGGGCAGTGGGAGGATCAAGGAAGGGGCATTTATTATAAAACATGATTTCCCTAGTAGAATCCCATAGTCATGTTTAAAGTTTAAAGGGGTACTCCGCCCCTAGACATCTTATCCCCAGGGTCCCGCTGCTGGCGACCCCCGGGATCGCCGCTGCGGCACCTTGCTTTCATTACTACACAGAGCGAGTTCGGGGGAAGGATACAGATCGATACAGTGGACGGAGCAGCGTAATGTCATAGCTCCGCCCCTCGTGACATCACGGCCCGCCCCCTTAATGCAAGTCTATGGCAGGGGGCGTGAAGACCGCCCTCCCATAGACTTGTATTGAGGGGGCTGGCCGTGACATCACGAGGGGCAGAGCCATGACGTAACGGTGCTCCAAACCCTGTATCGCCCGTCATTACGCACAGAGCGAACTCGCTCTGTGCAGTAATGATAGCGCGGTGCCGCAGCAGCAATCCCGGGGGTCCCCAGCAGCGGGACCCCGGCGATTTGACATCTTATCCCCTATCCTTTGGATAGATGATAAGATGTTTAGGTGCGGAGTACCCCTTTAAGCTAACAATCGACTTTACAAGTTTTTATAGCCTTAGCTGAATGGCAGCAGTTTTTCCAATGGTTTACAGCTTCAGTCTTGAACTATTGACCCTCCATTCCCTTCACTTATACAAGTGTCTCTAGTCCTGCAAAAAACATATTTCCTTAACCCCTTATCAGTGAGAGGCTAGGTTACCCATGGGTTCCCTGTAACAGCAGAACACAACACTATGGAAAGTATAAGTATTGCCGCTCCTAATTGTGCGTTGTGTGCCATATAGTAAAGCACATGAAAAGCATGCTTCTTCACGATCACTTAACGTGTTCGTTTTGCGGTTACGTGAGGCACTGCATGCATTGGTCTTTATTCTTAAAGTAGAGAAGTCATTAATTATAACTTTTTGTGAATTGGGACATTTAAACTTGCTTTTTTTTTTTTATTCCAATCTAAATTTAATAGGAGTCGGAGTCGGTGCATTGTTTGCCGACTCCGACTCCAGGTACCCAAAATTTCGTCCGACTCCACAGCCCTGCTTGAGAGGGAGGCACCCCCGCCCCCCCCCCCGTTAGTGTAACTGTTGCTTTAAGAGCAGAGGGGCTGGTGGGAGTAGACGTGCCCAGCACAGATAGGAAGACAGCTCCAAGCCCTCTGACCTGTCCCTGCATCAGGCCGTGCTTCATCCCCCCGATAACTTCATGAGGAACAACTGCCTCAGCTCCTCTTCATCCCCGGCATCATGTGGCCCTATATCAGATTACACTGCATCCCCAGTGAGTTGAGGGCCGTGGGCTGTGTGAAAAGTAGGTAACTTTATAAAGATGAGCGGGTCAGGGCTTTGCAAGTTTTCAGTGTTTCTCAACAAAAGTGCCTACATGTTGCAAGATTACAACTCCCAGCATGCCAGGACAGCCTTTGGCTGTCCGGGCATGCTTGGAGTTGTAGTTTTGCAACAGCTGGAGACACACTGGTTGGTAAACACTGTGATATATAGATAGATAGGTAGACTGGGCATAGATCAGTGTTTCCCTACCATGGTGCCTCCAGCTGTTGCAAAACTACAGTCCAGACATGCTGGGAGTTGTAGTTTTGCAACAGCTGGAGACACCCTGGTTGGAAAACACTATCTATGTCCTATCTATCTATCTATCTATCTATCTATCTATCTCATATCTATCTATTTATCTATCCCATATCTATCTATCTATCCCATATCTATCTATCTATCTATCCCATATCTATCTATCTCATATCTATCTACCTAAATTATAGGAGCAGGGGGTTAATGGAAGCAGGGGGGGGGATTGTAATGAAAGCAGGGGGGTTAATGGAAATGGGTGTGTGTGTGTGTGATGGAAGCGCAGGGGGAGAGAATGTAAAGACGGGCAGGATGGGGTTAATGGAACGAGCAGGGGGGGGGTTAATGGAAGCAGGGGGTTAAGGGAAGTGGGGGTGTATGTGTAATGGAAGCATGGGGAGGGGTTAATGGAAGCAGGGGGAGGGGGTTAATGGAAGCGGAAGAGGGGGGTTAATGGAAGCAGGGTGGGGTTAATGGAAGCAGGGAGGGTAATGGAATGAGGGGCAGGATGGGGTGAATGAAAGAAGCAGGGGGGGTTAATGGAAGCACAGGGGGGGGAAGGAAGGAGGGGCAGGATGGGGTTAATGGGTGCAGGGGGTAGTGGAAGCATGGGGGTGAATGGAAGGAGGGCAGATGGGGAGAATGGAAGGAGAAGGGGGTAATGGAAGTGTGGGGTGAATGGAAGCAAGGGGGGGGTGAATTGAAGCAGGGGCAGTAGGGGTGAATGGAAGAGAGCAGGGGGGTCAATGGAAGCAGTGAGGGGGGAATGGAAGCATGAGGGGGGGGTAATAGAAGTGGAGGGTGAATGGAAGGAGGGGCAGGATGAGGTGAATGCAAGGAGCAGGGGTTTAATGGAAGCAGGGGGGTAATGAGAGCAGGGGGGGTCCTGAACAATAGATATATGGGGGGGGGCAGGCACATTCTTTGCACAGGGGCCCCCTGCTGTCTGTGTCCGCCCCTGGTGCCACCCCTCCTATCCCTGCTATTGGTGGTCTAGACGCGACCACCAATAGTAGACCGGGGGCGGGGGGCTTTACTTTCGGTTTCCCCGTTCTGCCCACCCACAATAGGCGGGGCAGAACGGGGAACCGACAGAGGACCGGCGCCGACGTCCACTTACCCCGCGGGCGAGGCTGCGGGCGACCATCGGTGGAGGAGATCGGAGTCCGGCGATGTCGTGCGGCTGGCTCCCTGGATCCGACAGAAGCCAGTAAGTTGCCTAGCAACATCTGGAGGGTACAGTTTGAGACCACTATACAGTGGTCTCTAAACTGTAACCCTCCAGATGTTGCAAAACTACAACTCCCATCATGCCCATACAGCTGTTGGACATGCAGGGATTTGTAGTTTTGCAACAGCTGGAGGGCCCCAGTTTGGAGATCACTGGCAGTGATCTCTAACTGTGCCCCTCCAGATGTTGCAAAACTGCAACTCCTAGCATGCCCAAACAGCAGTTTGTTGTCTGGGCATGCTGGGATTTGTAGTTTTACAACAGCTGGAGGTCCACAGTTTGGAGATCTCTAAATTGTAGCCCTACAGATGTTGCAGAACTGCAAATCCCAGCATGCCCAAACAGCGGTCTCTGCATGCTGGGAGTTGTAGTTGTGTACCTCCAGCTGTTGCACAACTACATCTCCCAGCATGCCCTTCGGCGATCAGTACATCCTGGGAGTTGTAGTTTTGCAACAGCTGGAGGCACACTGGTTGGTAAATACTGAGTTAGGTAACAGGACCTAACCAGTGTGCCTCCAGCTGTTGCAAAAGTACAACTCCCAGCATGCACGGTCTGTCAGTGTAAGGGGTGTATATGTAGTGTTTTACCCTTTATTTTGTGTTAGGGTAGTGTAGTGTTTTTAGGGTACATTCACACAGGCAGGTTTACAGTAAGTTTCCTGCTTCAAGTATGAGCTGCGGCAAATTTTTCGCCGCAGTGCATACTCCTAGTGGTAAGCTCACTGTAAACCGCCGCCAGTGTGAATGCACCCTAAAAACACTACACTACACTAACACAAAATAAAGGGTAAAACACTACATATACACCCCTTACACTGTCCCCCCAAATAAAAATGAAAAACGTATTGTACGGCAATGTTTCCAAAACGGAGCCTCCAGCTGTTGCAAAACAACAACTCCCAGCATTTCCGGACAGCCACTGACTGTCCAGGCATGCTGGGAGTTTAGCAACAGCTGAAGGCACCCTGTTTGGGAATCACTGGCATAGAATACCCCTATGTCCACCCCTATGCAATCCGTAATTTAGTCCTCAAATGCGCATGGTGCTCTCTCACTTCGGAGCCCTGTCGTATTTCAAGGAAACAGTTTAGGGCCACATATGGGGTATTTCCGTACTCGGGAGAAATTGCACTACAAATTTTGGGGGGCTTTTTCTCCTTTTACCCCTTATGAAAAAGAAAAGTTGGGGTCTACACCAGCTTGTTAGTGTAAAAAAAAAAAAATTTTACACTAACATGCTGGTGTTGTCCTTTACTTTTTATTTTCACAAAGGCAAAATTTGTAACGCAATTTCTCCTGAGTACGGAAATACCCCATATGTGGGCGTAAAATGCTCGGCGGGGCACAACAAGGCTCAGGAGTGAGAGCGCACCATCGACATTTGAGGCCTAAATTGGTGATTTGCACAGGGGTGGCTGATTTTACAGCGGTTTTGACATAAAATAAAATAAATACCCACATGTGACCCCATTTTGGAAACTACACCCCTCATGTAATGTAATAAGGGGTACAGTGAGCATTTATGCCCCACAGGGGTCTGACAGATTTTTGGAACAGTGGTCCGTGAAAATTAAAATTGTGATTTTTTATTTGCACAGCCCACTGTTCCAAAGATCTGTCAAACGCCAGTGGGGTGTAAATGCTCACTGCACCCCTTATTAAATTCTGTGAGGATTGTAGTTTCTAAAATGGGGTCACATGTGGGGGGGGGGGTCCACTGTTCTGGCACCACGGGGGGCTTTGTAAACACACATGGCCCCTGACTTCCATTCCAAACAAATTCCCTTTTCAAAAGCTTAATGGCGCTCCTTCTCTTCTGAGCATTGTAGTGCGCCAGCAGAGCACTTGACGTCCACACATGGGGTATTTCCATACTCAGAAGAAATGGGGTTACAAATTTTGGGGGTAATTTTCTCCTATTACTCCTTGTAAAAATGTAAAATTTGGGGAAAAACCTGCATTTTAGTGATTTTTTTTTTCATTTACACATCCGACTTTGACAAAAAGTCGTGAAATACCTGTGAGGTGTTAAGGCTCCCTGTACCCCTTGTTACATTCCTTGAGGGGTGTAGTTTCCAAGATAGTAGGCCATGTGTTTTTTTTTTTTTATTTTTTATTTTTTTTTTGCGGTTCTGGCACCATAGGGGCTTCCTAAATGTGACATGCCCCCCAAAAACCATTAAAAAAAATTCACTCTCCAAAATCCCATTGTCGCTCCCTCCTTTCTGAGCCCGCCGAACACTTGACATACACATGAGGTATCTCCTTACTCGAGAGAAATTGGGTTACAAATTTTGAGAGGATTTTTTTTCCTTTTACCTCTTGAAAAAATTCAAAAACTGGGTCTACAAGAACATGCGAGTGTAAAAAATTAAGATTTAGAATTTTCTCCTTCACTTTGCTGCTATTCCTGTGAAAGGGTTAACACATTTACTGAATGTCATTTTGAATACTTTGAGGGGTGCAGTTTTTATAATGGGGTCATTTATGGGGTATTTCTAATATGAAGACCCTTCAAATCCACTTGAAACCTTAACTGGATTTTGAAAATTTGGTGAAAAATTGGAAAATTGCTGCTGAACTTTGAAGCCCTCTGGTGTCTTCCAAAAGTAAAAACATGGCAACTTTATGATGCAAACATAAAGTAGACATATTGTATATGTGAATCAAAATATTATTTATTTAGAATATCTATTTTCCTTACAAGCAGAGAGCTTCAAAGTTAGAAAAATGCTAAATTTTCAATTTTTTTCATCAAATTTTGGAATTTTTCACTAAGAAATGGTGCAAGAATCGATAAAATTTTACCAATAACATAAAGTAGAATATGTCACGAAAAAACAATCTCGGAATCAGAATGATAGGTAAAAGCATCCCAGAGTTATTAATGCTTAAAGTGAAAGTGGTCAGATGTTCAAAAAGGCTCTGGTCCTACAGTGAAAATTGGCCTGGTCCTTGAGGGGTTGAGCTGCAGTGGAAAAATTGTTACATCTCAAACTTGCAGCGAGAAACTCACTGTAAACACCCGCCCGTGTGACTTTACCCTGTACATTCACATGGGGGGGGGCAAGCCTCCCGCTGTTGCAAAACTACAACTCCCAGCATTTCCTTTGGCTGTTCGTGCATGCTGGAAGTTGTAGTTATGCAACAGCTGGAGGCTAACTGGTTGCAAAACCAGTGTGCCTCCAGCTGTTGCAAAACTACAACTCCCAGCATGTTCGGTCTATGAGTGCAACAGCTGGAGGCACACTGGTTGCGAACCACTGAGTTAGGTAACAAACTCTCAGTGTGCCTTCAGCTGTTGCAAAAACTACAACTCTCAGCATGCAGTGACAGCAAAAGGGCATGCTGGGACTTGTAGGTGATAGCTATCATGCCCCCTCCCGTAGGCTTGCATTTAGGGGCGTGACGTCACACGGGGGCGGAGGCGTGATGTCACACACCGCCGGCCCTGCAGTCGACCGTAATCAGTCCCGGAGCGAACACGCTCCGGGGACTGATAACAAACAGGGTGCCGCGTGCATGATCCCGGGGGTCCCCAGCAGCGGGACTCCCGCGATCAGGCATCTTATCCCCTATCCTTTGGATAGGGGATAAGATGTGTAAGCACCGGAGTACCGCTTTAATGTGTTACCGAGATCATGTATAGAAAAATAGTCCACAATGGGGTGGAAGTATTCTTCCATGTTTAGATCCTTATGGATTTGCTCATTCTTGGAATCATGTAATTTTTAGTTGGTTAGAAGGGGGCGGGGAGTGTATGTAGCATTCCATATTGATATGTCTATGATTAGAAATTGTCCATCTTAATATCATGAGGTTCCTCTGGACAGAGTGATATGTAACCTTTTTCTTGTATGATATCCTAACCTAGTAGCTTTTGTTTTATTGTAACAAGTTACATACTACTCACATGTCTTGTTCTGCTATATATAGTCAATTAACAAGATTGTAATGTTTACTAATATATCTCATTGATATTCATTTGCATATATCATTGTTTTTATTACTCATTTATGTTTATAATCTTATAACCAATAATTCTGCATACTTTTATAATACCTGTGTATTATGGTATATTGCAAAACGACATCCTTAAGCGTTAATGTCATTACGTCATAAAAAGAACTTGTTGATATCTGAGGAAATAGTCGGACTTAGATGTGAATTGTATTGATTAGCTTTGTCTACAATTCACCAGGTCATCATTTTTTATAATTTTCATAATTTTTAATTTTTCATAATTAATAATTTTTTATGACCATAATTCATCATTGAGTTATTACCGCACGACAGACTCTACCATTAGGGTGTATACACATTTAAAGTATCCTGCGCATATTTGATGCAAAGAATTTAATGCTGCAGATCTCAGTGTAAACTAAATGACTGAACACAACATAAAATGTGCAGGTACGTGAAATGATCAGTCGTGCACAGCCCACACCCGGCCGATCAAAACTTTTCACATGTCTTTGTGACATGTCAAAAGTTTTTTTTTTTTTAAATGACAATGGCACCTAAAAACTGCTATAAAGAGATAACTTTATAAATTGCTTTTAAATTAATATTGTGCACAATCTGCCAGTCTGCGCTCCTTTTCTCACCAATGTAAAGATATCAGATCAGACACTGCTTGACTGTGACTTGAGTCTCTTTTACTCATTGTGCCATGATGAATCCACATAAACAGCAATACTCCAAGGCAATCTAAGGAGAATATAATGGAGAGGAAGCTGGAGCAGTACTATCGGGAGTTACAGTAGACGCCTGAGGCTGACATTGTCAAATGTCACTTACTAGACAGATGTCGAAGAAGTGAGATGGAGGGAGTGGGCTACAGATGGAGGGAGGGATTACCACATTTTTCAGTCAAGTATTTGGACTACAATGTTGATTTTAGGTACGTAAAGAATAATAGAAGGTTGATCGACATATAATGTGTGGCCTGAGGTACTAAGTACTGTTATTACTTTCTTAGGAACTAACAATTAACCACACATTCACTGTATAAACCTAAACTGATATCAAATATATCATGTAGCTAAGGCTATTACACCTTTAACATACTATTAGATTCCATGTTGGTAACAGAGTTAAAGAGGTTTTCCAGGAAAATTCAGGTTGATGGCGTACTGACACCTGGCACCCTTGCCGATTGGCTATGTGCCAGATCTTTGGCGCCAGCATACACAGTGAAACAGATAATTTATTTAACTAGACATTTTTGTAGTAAAAAAAAAAAACAACCTTAAGTAAAGACACAAACTTTTATTGTACATAGTGACTTAGAATAAAGGACAGGTATTGATGCTGACTGCCCCGTTGACAAAGGACGCTTTACTGAAGCTCACTGGTGTCTTGTCTATCACAAAGTTGCGGATGCAGCCTGTGAAAGAATTTCTTGTGGTCAAACTTGGTGCAAGCAAAGGATCTAAAGTAGGGAGAAAATAGAAACATTTTAGGAAATATTTGAATTTATAAACATAAAGTGAGATTTGAACATCATGCTGTAAACTTGTATACCTGGTACACCTCCAACAAACATAGGCTCCATGAAGCTGACTTGCTTTCTATTTAGAGGTCCGACCACATGGTTTATCTCAGAATCCACATCCAGTTGCACCACATTTGCATCTCTTATAACTGTAAGAATATGTAAGGAGATTAGTAACCATTGCAAATGATTACTGTATTTAAATAATAATAATTAAAAAAAAAGTATATACATGCATGTGTGACATTTTCAGACCCTTTCCCCTTTTTCACATTTTATGTTTCGGCCTGGTGCCCAAATAAAATATAAACTATTCCCCCATCATTCTGCGCTCAATATCCCATAATGGCACAGTGAAAACAAAATACGCTGAGGTTTTATGCTAGAAGCCAAAAATCTGAAGCAAAAACTAATTATATAGTAAGTATCTATCACATATAAGATTGAAGAAATCCATCTTCACCTTTCTACAGAATTTGTTAGCACTCCAATTTCTCATGATACGAATTTAATACATTAACTCGAGATGCTAGCAAAACCCTCAATATGCTACAGTTCATATCACAACCACTTGGTGGCCACATATAGACACATTTTCAAAGCTGATCATCTCATGTTTTGCATGTCACTATATGATGAGCCAAGGAGAATGGTAAGTAAAGACATATCTGACTTGTATTTAAGTGTTTGGAGCCCCATCAGGTAGGTACTATACACAATCTATACTGGCAATCTATGACTCTATGCACAGGAACTATCCAACATGGGAGAGGCACACTAGTGTGATGCTTATACTGCAGTAGAGTATGGGGGAAAAGTACAGAACTACTTTTTTCAAGATTTGGGTAGGTGCATGCAATAGCTTTAAAGGGGTACTTCACCCCTAGACATCTTATCCCCTATCCAAAGGATAGGGGATAAGATATCTGATGGCGGGGTCCCGCAATATAGCAAGCCCCCTCCCATAGACTTGCATTGAGGGGACGGGGCGTGACGTCACACGGGGGCGGAGTCATGACGTCATGGACTTCCGTTCCCGTGGTCGTGACCCAGACCCTCCAGCGCTTCCGGATAAGAAACAGGTGGGTGCCGCATGCTATATTGCGGGGGTCCCCGCAATCAGACATCTTATCCCCTATCCTTTGGATAGGGGATAAGATGTCTAGGGGTGGAGTACCCCTTTAAGAATGGATGACTTTCTATGGGGATTTTTAGAGACTATGCTCCTAACAACATTCATTCATTGTTGTTAAAGAATATACAGGGATATTGCTAGTGCAGACCTAAATTAGAGTAAGCTTGATAACTTGCAGTAAAGTAAGATGGTTTTACTAACCTCCAATTCTATGCCATTGTCCATCACAGAGACTCTGCTTCGGAACAACATGTGTAGAGAACTCTTTACTGCCAAAGTTCACTTTTACTACAACCTATATTGAAACATAAATGATAAAAATATATGAATTGGACTGTAATGTAATAGCAATACCGCACATATTTCTGCATGCTTAACTGGACAACCTACACCTACAGAAATATCCTTACCTGTCCCTCCTTCATGTGCAGATTTAAATATTCTCCATACGTATTTTGAATGTGGAACAAAATACCCGAATTGCTCCTTGGACGAACTTCTACTACAAACTCAAATTTTACCCCAGTATCAAAGGATTCCGCTGCAAAGAAAAAAATTACATTGTTTTATTTTTCTTACCCATTAAAAGGTATAACCTGGAAGAAACAAGAATTGAAGAGAAAAACACTCTAGTCCATGGCACTTGTAAGAAATGGAAGCAGGGAGACCAATGGGTCATATCCCACATAGACATCAATCATGCAAAGAAGAAGGTGCAATTCCAGCTCCCTGAAAAAGTGAATTAAAACTTCAAACTTTAATATACGTCCATATTAAAAACGAAAAAGTGGCAACATGTCACTAATAAAAAGTGAACAAACGCCGACGACGGCCATGATTAAGGGCTAATATCTCAGCCCGAAACGAGTCTGTGTTTTTTCACTTTTTATTAATGACATGTTGCTACTTTCTTGTTTTTAATATGGACGTATATTAAAGTTTGAAGTTTTAATTCACTTTTTTCCTGGGAGCTGGAATTGCACCTTCTTTCTATGATTGATATAGCCTGGAAGATTGTTATTTTGTTTTTCTCATTTAGACCAATAACACTTTTTTTTTAACTGGGCTAACATGGTAAGTTTTTCCTTTTGATGTGTTGTGTTGGTTCACATATTCATGTTAAAGAAATGCTTTTGTCAGCACAGGCCAGACAGGGTCTAACTGCTGTATAACACAGTGTTTCAATTCATTAGGTCATTACCTAGAATGACATATCCTCCCTCTGAAGAAATATAGGTTCCGGATTCCATGGGGCCTTCAAAACAAGGTGTAACACTAAATGTCTGGGATGGGCTAGTTACAGAGCGCCCATTGAGCTGCAGGTCTCCAAGGCAGCCATTGAAACTGTACACAGAGTTGATCTGAAGGAAAATGAAACATGTAATTATATGAAACAAGTATAAATATACATATTGCTTAAATTGACATCATGTTTATTTATTATATATTTTTTGCCCCATGACAATCGCCTGCATATGGCATGGAAGCATTCTCCTTTGTGTAGATGAATGCTCAGGTGATCCAGCATATTGAACATTATGATACTTCAGACTGGGCAGATAATGAAAAGCCAGGAGAATAAGGACCCCGTGAAAGTGTCTGAAGAAAATGTGAAAAGTACCTGTACATTCTTCATAGCTTTATCAGGAGCTACCCCTCCTACGTAAAGAGGTGCCCTGACATTCCAATCAGCATGGCGAGCAGGTAGTCTATCTTCAAGAACCCGTAGACCATCGATTATTAGTTTCCCCTTATTCATATCCCGGACACATATTACCTAATCATAAACACAGAACAAGAGATATTTACCATATATTATTATTAGATTGATAAAGCAGACATTAAAACAATGTCGTTTCATAGAAACCACATAATTGTATTACTTTTGAGACAGAAACTGTACCAGGCTTACAACCTTCCCGTCAGCTATAGTTTCTTTTATTAAATTCTGTTCTGACATTTCCATTTCAGATTTGTCAGGCCATATAGAACGGCTTGCCCCATCAAAGAGTCTAAAAGATGAATTGCATTTCTTACATGACCATTAAATACATTGGGGGACATTTACTAATCTAGTCTATTCTGGGTATGCCTATAGACCAGCGTATGTAGTAGTCTGTCTATTGTGCTCCTAATTTATAAAATGTCTCACAGCCCTTGATAAATTCTGTGCTCAGACTTCAGGGCCTACAGCTTAAACTGCATTTAGACCTGCTCCAACATGGTCTGACATTTCAGCGTATTTTGGGCAGATGCGACTTGTCGCACAAAAGTCGCACTTGATCAATTCAGCACCAATGCATTTTCCAATGCATTTCCGTCTAAAATGGACTATCATGCATCATGTTCTAAAAATCCTCTACAGTAAAAGTCGCAGAAAAGTCGCACATATTTAGACTGCGACTTTCTGTGCGACAAATTTAGACATGAAAAACCAGTCTAAATCCTTTGATAAATCTCCCCCATTGAATATTAGTTCAGAGACCACAATAATGCAAATAGATAACCTCCAATAAATGTCACATACCAACTCAACACTTATTCTGCTTTGAAGATCAATAAAAATATCATCACCATGTGGTAAATACATTATACCTACCTATACACTAATGTCTTGCCTTTGGTTCAGATATTCCAGTTTTGTAAGAAACTTTAACCTGTTGGTCAATCCTCCATCTAGCCCCATTCACCTACTCTATTCTCATCAGTTTCAGGCACCTCATCATAAAACGGAAATGTGACATATATCATCTATGCAAGTGATATAATACATTGCCTTTAAAGTTAACCTAAAATTTTGGGTGCCCAAACACATTAGGCCCTGTTCATATCTGTGTTGGAGGCTCCATTCCGGATCTCAATGGAAGCCACAGAGTTTAATAGGGTCTGTGGGTTTTCCATCTGGTGTCCATTCATTTAGCAGGATTTGTGGGGGGAAAGTAACATTTTTTTGTAATGTTGTCACTTTTTGTTGCAATTTTTTTTATGTAGTGCACTTCTGATAATTTTTTGATAATTTATATTTTTTTATGAAATAGGATGTGATTAAAAATCAACAATTCTGGCTTTTGGTATTTTTTACGTTTACGCAGTTCACTGAGCAGGATCATACAAATAAAATACACTGCTCAAAAAAATAAATGGAACACTTAAACAACACAATGTAACTCCAAGTCAATCACACTTCTGTGAAATCACACATCAATTTCACATGCTGTTGTGCAAATGGAACAGACAACAGGTGGAAATTATAGGCAATTAGCAAGACACCCCCAATAACGGAGTGGTTCTGCAGGTGGTGACCACAGATCACTTCTCAGTTCCTATGCTTCCTGGCTGATGTTTTGGTCACTTTTGAATGCTAGCGGTGCTTTCACTCTAGTGGTAGCATGAGACGGAGTCTACAATCCACACAAGTGGCTCTGGTGGTACAGCTCATCCAGGATGGAAAATCAATGCGAGCTGTGGCAAGAAGGTTTGCTGTGAGCGTAGTGTAGTGAGCGTAGCGTAGTGTCCAGAGCATGGAGGCGCTACCAGAAGACAGGCCAGTACATGGAGACGTAGGAGGGCAACAACCCAGCAGAAGGACCATTACCTCCGCCTTTGTGCAAGGACGAGCACTGCCAGAGCCCTGCAAAATGACCTCCAACAGGCCACAAATGTGCATGTGTCCACTCAAACAGTCAGAAACAGACTCCATGAGGGTGGTATGAGGGCCCGACGTCCACAGCTAGGGTTTATGCTTACAGCCCAACACCATGCAGGACGTTTGGCATTTGCCAGAGAACACCAAGATTGGCAAATTCGCCACTGGCGCCTTGTGCTCTTCACAGATGAAAGCAGGTTCACATTTAGCACATGTGATAGAATCTGGAGACACCGTGGAGAACGTTCTGTTGCCTGCAACATCCTCCAGCATGACCGGTTTTGTAATGGGTCAGTAATTGTGTGGGGTGGCATTTTTTTGGGGGGTCGTATAGCCCTCCATGTGCTTGCAAGAGGTAGCCTGATTGCCATTAGGTACCAGATCCTGAGACCTGTTGTGAGAATAAAGGCTGGTGCGGTTGGCCTTGGGTTCCTCCTAATACAAGACAATGCTAGATCTCATGTGGCTGGAGTGTGTCAGCAGTTCCTGCAAGAAGAAGGCATTGATGCTATGGACTGGCCGGCCCATTCACCAGACCTTGAGCACATCTGGGAAATCATGTCTCCCTCCATCCACCAACGCCACGTTGCACCACAGACTGTCCAGGAGTTGGCGGAGGCTTTAGTCCAGGTCTGGGAGGACATCCCTCAGGAGACCATCCGCCACCTCATCAGGAGCATGCCCAGGCGTTGTAGGGAGGTAATACGGGCACGTGGAGGCCATACACACACTACTGAGCCTCATTTTAACTTGTTTTAAGGACATTAAATCAAAGTTGGTTTTCACTTTGATTTTGAGTGTGACTCCATATCCAGACCTCCATGGGTTGATAAATTTGATTTCCATCATTTTTATGTGATTTTGTTGTCAGCTCATTCAGCTATGTAAAGACGAAAGTATTTCATACGATTAGTTCATTCATTCAGATCTAGGATGTGTTATCTTAGTGTTCCCCCTAATTTTTTTGAGCAGTGTATAATAGTTCTGACAATTCTGCACATGGCAATACCAATTTTTTTTTTACATTTATTTTTAAGGGGTGAATTTAATTTTATTTGAGGAAGGGGATTTATATATTTTTTAATATATATGTAGATATATATATTTTTTTAAACATTTCTTATTATTTATTTTACACTTTTAATGTCTTTATAGGAGACTTATTTCATTTGTACTGTACAATGTCATGCCATAGCAAAGCATTGTATAGCAATATTGGCGTTCTACTAATAAAGTCTGCCTTAGGTGACTGATCGGACAGCACAAAGAAGGGTAGGAGATCTCCTGACATTTTAGCTGATTGGACCCACTTAATCACGCTGCGGGGGTCAGATGAGAGCCCCAAAACCCAGCCACCTATCAATGTCAACCTTAGATTCTTTAGTTGCTGTGATCAGTACCGTTAATCAGTGTTAATGGTGGACATCCTTGTGATACCCAATGTCCACCATTGACTGTAAGATGTTAGCCGACTCAATCAAGTTCTATGAAGCAAAAGCTGCTTCTGTGGTCGCTTAATAGACAGTTAACTCGAGTTAACATATTCTCTTCAATTATGTAAATGTCCTATGTCCTATGGAGGGAAGTGGTTAATTGAATTCTGCGATGGATCCCCCCCAAAGACAACTCTGATGCAGATGTGAACCTAACCTTAGATTATCTAATATGTATACGAAAAGAAGGCTCCAGCATGTCAGATTTCAGGTGGCATATTCCTCTCTCCCCAATGAAATAGACATGCACACTTGTCCAAACATACACATATTGGAGCTGGAAGAATTTATCATAGTAATAAAGATTATACTCCCATTATCCATATTTCCACCACAATACTCCATATATATATATACACACACACACACACACACACACACACACACACAGATGTTAAATAATGTGTAAGAGAATGCACATTTTGAATTGTATGTTTTTACAACAGATGTAAATATGTCCCATTTTGTCTCCTACCTCTTGGTGTATTCCTACTCTTATACTATCACAATGCTACTCCACTAGTTTAATGCACCTGTCAGGGGATAAGTACTTACAGTATGCCACACTCCGTCACTGTATGTGTCCTGGCTCTTAATTGTCAGTTTTTCTTCCCCAACATTAAACTTAAAATGTAGTTGACCATCAGCAAGGAAAAGAGTTATAAAGTTGTCTTCATTTTCATCTGACACATAGAAGATCATTCCATGGGATGAATGTGTCCGGAAGCGGAAAGATAATTCAGATCTGTAATAAATCAGAATGGATTGATCCCCATCATCTTATATAACAATGTTCCTTTATACATAAACTATAACTAAACATATAAAAATGAGTATATGTATGACTCCAGCCAACTGGCTTGACAGAAGTGTGGTCTCCATGGTGTCGGTCAACTTACTTTTCATTGAATTGTTTAGGAATGTGATTGAATTCATGGTGACTGTTAGCGGTTCCACCATACAGATAAGCATTTCGGACTGCTCTTGGTCTGCTGGTTGATGAACATTGAGAGATCACATCCGGTTGCTCCTCTGTCTTTATATTCTTAGTACCAACAATGCTGTGTGGAAGATCTGCTTTATGCTTTCCTATCTGTGTTCATATCAAGAAAAATGTAATTAAGACATGTATAAAAAATGAGTAACTACTTTAGTGCCTCCTAACATTACTAGCAGCTGTAACACCTCTACTGTTGTGTAGAGGATGTTTAAGGTTATACATGCTACATTATATGGTATAATATTACCAAGGTTATATAAAAAAACAAAGATACTAACTCTCATAATTAACTCCTATCAAACTTAACTTTTGATAGAGGTACTCTCAAACCAGGGTATTATCCCACAACTCATGTATATAATACAAATAAATAACCCCTGTCAGTTATAAATGGGGCACAAACCTAGGTAGCCCCAGCAACTCAACAGTTTGCCTAGCATCTGCTTTATAACCAACTTCTTAAGGGCAACCCCATTGTAAAACCAAAGCTATCTCACCCAATTGCACCCTATACCTGCAAAAGGACCTAGGGGGAAACTGGTACAAAATATTTCAGAAAACAGATACCAGCAATGGGGAAAAAATATTATTGCATATACCTGTTTCTGCACATCAACAAATCCTGAAAAGCTGTACACCAGGTACCTCTGGTGCTCCCATAGACAATCAATGGAGTGTGTGCTAAACCACCACTTTATTCAGCAGTTATAGTCAGGTCCCCGTTCTGGACATTGCTGCTAGTCGGACATTTATCCCCTTTCCCGTGGACAAGGGGGTATGTTTTTAGCAGGGGCGGACACAGACAGCAGAGGGCCCCTGTGCAAAGAATGTGCCTGCCCCCCCCATACGTCAATTGTTCATCCCCCCCCATGTCTCATTCTCCCCCCCACCCCCATATTTTATCTCCCGGTAGTTAGGTTGGAAGGTGTGTAGGAAGGTAGTCCCATCAGACTAGACACCCTCCCCCTGCCGATTAGCCCCCCCAGTAGGCAGGTAGTACCCCAGATTAGACCCCCCCAGTACACAGATAGTATCCCCAGATTAAACCCCCCAGTAGACATGTAGTACCCCCAGATTAGACCCCCCCCCCCCGAGTAGACAGGTAGTATGCCCAGATTAGACCCCC
Organism: Hyla sarda; assembly: GCF_029499605.1. Classification (NCBI taxonomy): domain Eukaryota; kingdom Metazoa; phylum Chordata; class Amphibia; order Anura; family Hylidae; genus Hyla; species Hyla sarda. The sequence continues at coordinate 241,928,634 of NC_079191.1, forward strand.
CCCAGTAGACAGGTAGTACCCCCAGAATAGACCCCCTTCCCCCCAAGTAGACAGGGCCAGCCACCACGTAATGATGCTCACTCACGTTACGTTCTCAGAATACCTAAGGCCGGTGTCGAGACGTAGTGACGTCAGCGAGAGCGTCAATATGTGGCGGCCGGCCCTTATCTGGGGGAAGGTGTGCGGCCACCCTGAGTCCCCAGCAGTTACAGCTACAGGAGAGCGTTTTCACTCTCTGCCCCCTGCTCCACTGGCTCTGGCACTGCCGGCCCGGCCGACAGGGTGAGCAGCCGACCCGGCCCATGTCACGTGAGGGGCCCGCCGCCCTTTCAAAGGGCGGCGGGCCCCCTCACATGTTGGGCCCCTGTGCAGCTGAACCGGCTGCACAGGCAAATTTCGCCTCCTCTGTGTTTTAGGGCCTGGAATATCCTTTTAGGTTTTGACATTTTTTTGAAATCCTATAGTATATCCTCATCCTCTTTAGAGCAGGTGCAAGTGGCAATGGCAGTGATGCAGGATTGCACTTAAAGGGGTTATCCAGGAATAGAAAACCAGAGGTAATTTCTTTCCAAAACTGCTCCCTGTCTGTCTCCAGGTTGGGTTTGGTTCTGCTGCTCAGTTCTATTGAAGTGAATGGAGCCAAGTTGTAATACTACACACAACCTGGAGACAGACAGGGAGTGGTTTTGGAAAGAAATTACCTCTGTTTTTCTATTCCTGGATAACCCCTTTAAAGGTAATCATGTGATAATAATGTTTGAAGGAATGCCTGGGCTGGTACGTAATTCATCATTCCATGCTTTAAACAATTTGCACATAAAAGTGATGATGAACAATTTGAGGTTTAAAAAATTGTTGCTGACCATTGGCAAGACATTTCCTCTCCTGGAAAGGGGTGTCATTGTTGCCTAGCAATGGATAATTCTCCTTCATGATTATGCTAATTTTTACATCTGCATGATCACCCAGGATCAATGATACACAACAGTTCATTTTCTGCATTCCCACTGCCAAATAATCTATTATGATTGCTCAGAAACAACCCAATCATGGTGGTAACGGTCCAGTTATCCACTCATATTCCCCCCGAGAACAGATCTGTGGTCCCCCACAATCTTTGTTTACAATTCTGCAGAGATCATGTGTTATCGCAGCATGTGCCCACAGTGGCCAGTCAATAGATTAAAGGGGTACTCCACTGGTCAACGTTCGGAATTAAATGTTCTGGACACTGTTTTCATGCTGCAGGGGTTGGCCCCACCCCTCATGATGTCACAGCCACGCCCCCTCAAAGCAAGTCTATGGGAGGGGGCGTGGCACCCCTCCCATAGACTTGCATTGAGGAGGCGGGGTAGTAATGTCACAAGGGGCGTGGCCGACCCCCGCAGCGTGAAAACAGCATTCAGAACCTTAAGTGCTGAATTCTGGCCAGTGGAGTACCCCTTTAAGCAGTAATCTCTGCTGCCAGAACAACATGTCATCACTGCAGCTCTATTAACAAGACTTATCAGGGACTTCATAACTAATTACTTCAGAGCAGTGGAAGTTTTAAAATATAGTTATTTGATTAATATTTGCTATTTTGATCTGGAAAACCCTTGAAAGTTTAATACCTTAACACTTATTAACATAACATACCATTTGGCAATTGCTATATTGCTATGCAGTATCTGGCAAATTGTATTTGTATTGAGGTATATGTAGTAGTTTTGTATTACTTACTCTGTGTTTTTGTTTTCCTTTGCTTTTTGAGGAGTTCTTGCCACGTTTATGGGTGAGAGCAATCGGAGGTGCCTCAACAGGACATCCATACAAAGACACTTGAACCTTTTCTGTATATTTCTGAAAGTCTTCAACTTCCACATCTCTGTCAATTCTATTAGGTGACAAAGACAAATATTGTGATCACATGCATAGCACAATGGACTGAGTTAAAGGGGTACTGCCTTTTTGAAATTAACTGGTGCCAGAAAGTTAAACAGATTTGTAAATGAACTGGTGCCAGAAAGTTAAACAGATTTGTAAATTACTTCTATTAAAAAATCTTAATCCTTCCAGTACTTTTTAGCAGCTGTTTGCTACAGAGGAAAATCTTTATTTTTTTAATATTTTTTTTGTGTTGTCCACAGTGCTCTCTGCTGACAACTGATGCCAGTATCAGGAACTGTCCAGAGCAGGAGAAAATCCCCATAGCAAACCTATGCTACTCCGGACAGTACCTGACACGGACAGAGGTGTCAGCAGAGAGCACTGTGGACAGCACAAAAAAGAAATTCAAAAAGCAAAGAATTTCCTCTGTAGCATACAGCTGCTAAAAAGTACTAAAAGGATTAAGATTTTTTTAATAGAAGTAATTTACAAATCTGTTTAACTTTCTGGTACCAGTTCATTTAAAAAAAAAGTTTTCCACCAGAGTACCCCTTTAAGGAGTGAAGTTTAGTGGGTTTCCATCCTAGTCCAAGAAAATGCTGTCAAAGACATTTTTGTGCCAACCTCCCTTAGCTGGAAATAACTTACCTGGAAAAGTAAGCATTGCTTATACATCCTGAAAAATTAGCTTGTGACACACCATTCGGAGTGCCTCCAAAGTAGACCTTGCTTGCAACTGGAAGGTTAATATCTTTTTTATCCCTGTCCTGGGAATTGTCATCTGTTTCATCTACCATTAGGTGATATCTGCAGAAATAAATACATGTGTTTATTGGAATGACATCAGCAAATATGAAAATAAAATTTAAATCTGTTGTTTCAATACATTTTTAAAAGCCTACCTATTTTTTTTCTATAAGAGCCCATTAGCGTGGAAAAAAAATAACTTTTTGGGTTTTCACTGCAGGTATTCAGCCTCTTGGAGCCCCCTTCATGGTGCCCAGACATTTCTAATTCTCTCCATTTGAGGAGGTAGGACCAGAGCATGACTGTTTTCCAGTGATTTACACACAGGCACTTCCTCCCTTAGCTGCCTGTCCAATTACAGCACAGGACCTACTCCTCTTTGCTCTGCCATAACATAGCGCTGGTGAAAGTGCACTGAACAAGCTGGCACTGTGCTGTGCTGAGGATTTATGCTGTACACTTGTCAGATGGCATATGAATGGAGAAGGTCTTCCTGATACACTGGCTTGACAAGGTGTTATTTTAGCAAAATTTTATGAAACAGCAGCAGCACAGCTAGGAAGGGGCTATACTAAGCACTGAGCTTCTGCTTAAGACAAGACTGCATACTGAATAGATGGACGATTAGATACAGTAAGCAGCACAATAAGGTAAGAGTTTCACTAAGCACTGGACTACCTTTCAGGTACAGTGTGCATTACCTGGAGAACAGACTTAACTTTCAGGTACACAGGTTTACTGCCTCTCCCTCCATTGTGCACATAGCACATGCTAAGTCTCACTCCGACTTCTTTGTTTTGTTCTAGTTTCTTTGTTACTAGAGACAGAATGCAGGTTGCAGGTATGGGAGACATCTAGTTGCAAAGATGTTAACTAAATGAGTTAAAAAATATTTTTGTAATCACAAGGGCTATCAACTGAAAGAAGGTTGTTTAAAATAACAGTGGCTCTTTAACCCTAGTAAATTGCATTTATTGATTTGTTATTGCTATAAATCACTCTGCAGTATTTTAATTACCTGACACAGCTCTGTACATTCTGTAGTGACTGTTCCTTGTGCTAAATGTAGATTATCCCATTTACTGGAATGGTACTGAGCTGTGGTAAGCTGCAGTTCCAGCGGTTGGACTGAAGTTCTGGAACACCCCTTTAATCAGTCTATTAGCTAAATAAAGGTTCTAGCATATCCTGGCAAGGAGTATGGTTCTTAAAATAATATAATAGCAGCAGTGTTGGGTTTCCTTCTTTAGCTCTGTTTTTCAGTTTTTGGCAGTCTAAAGCATTCCCTTCCACCACAGATCTTACCACAGATAGTGGCAAACATTTACTGCTGGACAGTAGCCATGATTTGCTCCCCTCCTTCAGTAAAGGGACTTGGGACTCTGTAGAAAATAGAACATAGGGGCAGAAGCAGGATCAAGCTAAAAGGGAAATATCTGCCCCAATCTGAATAGGATCCTGTAGGACCCCATCTAGAACTATTTTACACAGTGTGACCACTTGTGACACGTTTATTACGTAAAATAAATGATCACCTTTGATCCCCTATCGCTTCTCGGCCTTTTGGCTAAGATCAAGTGTAGTATCTGTCCTTATCAGTGGTTTAGTCTCTGGCCATTGATGTAGGATGGATGCTGCATGGAGGGAGCAGGTGTACCAGGGTGTTCCGGAGCTGGTTCTGAGGAATCAGCTCGACGGCTGTCCTGATGTGACCGGTTTCCTCCGGGTCTCGCCATGAGGTAGAAGGGTGTAGAGCCGAGGTACTTCTGTGCCTCGGGGAGTGGTGACCCTGAGGTGCCGAAACTCACTGGGTGTTAACTCACTGAGTGAACGCACTGCACCATACTCTTCACCTTTGGCACTCACCCTTGGTATCCCGGCCTTCTGGCTAGGATCAGCAATTTGTATAGATCCGGCCGGATGACCGGGCAGTATATCTGCACTCGTCCACTTATTTTTTTTGTTGTCACTGTGCCACATTTGTGTCTTTATTTGTACACAGGATTGTCAGGATGCGGTAGCCCTTCTGGGTGTCCCTCCTGGCGGTCTAGGGGAGGTGTGTGTGGCCATTAGGTTCCTCACCTCCCTGCAACCCCTGGGCATCTTGGTTTTGGTCAAGATGCCACCAGTATACGGCTCCTCGGCTGATACTTTGGCTAATGCCTAGGTTGAAGCCAGGAGCATTTTCGGCCCCTTAGTAGCTTTGGCGAAAAGGGGCATCGAACCTGGATCCTTGCAGGTGCCTTTTGGCCCGGAGGTGAAGGGTAGGTTTGTTGGGGGACCTCTCTCCTGTCAGAGAAGGGCTTACCGATAGACCGCAACCTTTTTTTTAGTGTGACACGTTTGCACTTTTTCTTGCACTTTGGGTGATAGAGAACCCTTGATCCCCTATGGCAATTCTAGCTGTGCTGTCCTGATAGCAGCCCTGACTATTATTTCTGTTTATGCTCTTGTGTGTGAGTTTGAATTATGTCCTTATTGGTGTATTTTATTATTTGTTCGCTACAGGTATTATTGTGAAGAAAAGCAATAAAAGCTAATTCATCAATGAATGCATACCGTACCTTGTTGGTGATACTGAGGCAACAATGAAGTGATTGTGCCCATCATTATATTGCATTTTTTTGGATTGCACCTTAATATCTTTTACAGTTAAGACTACAGCACCTTTATCCATGGAAACTGAAAAAACATCAGCCTAAAAGTAAAACAAATAAAATAAATATGATTATGTCACCACACTCAGCAAATGCATGATCAGTATAGTTTGGGGATTGCAGGTTAGGCAAGATATGTCTTTCATTTACATTGTGGGGACTTTTTGGTTTGTCAGCTCAGATGCCATGGCATATTTTTTTTTACCCCCTCCTAGCACCAATGTTTCTTTGCAGTGTTATTTTGCACTATACTAGAGCCCTTTGTGAGACTGTTTTCTTAATCCTGCACCCGCTGGATTTTTGACCATTTCCGCCGACTTTCGCAAGGTGTGTTCCACTCTTGCCCGCTCCCGCAACATGTGTGTCCAATCCCACCCATTCCCGCGAACATTTTGTCACAGCTTTTAGAGAAAGTACCCCTGCCATTTGATTACCTTACTGCCCCCCTTGTCATTTCATCACCCCTTGTGTCATTTCATCTCCCCTTGTGCCATTTCCTCACCCCCTTGTGCAATTTCATCAGCCCCCTGTGCCATTTCATCAGCCCTCTGTGCCATTTCATCACCCCCTTGTGCCATTTCATCACCCCCTTGTGCCATTTCATCAGCCCCCTGTGCCATTTCATCACCCCCTTGTGCATTTCATCAGCCCCCTGTGCCATTTCATCACCCCCTTGTGCCATTTCATCAGCCCCCTGTGCCATTTCATCACCCCCTTGTGCCATTTCATCAGCCCTCTGTGCCATTTCATCACCCCCTTGTGCCATTTCATCAGCCCCCTGCGGCATTTCAGAGGTCTGCAAGACTGTGCAGGATTTTGCGGGACCCGCTGTATGTTTTGAAGCCGCTCGCTTCCACCTGCAACAATCTCATTACTGCCTGTGCTCGCAAATCTTTTATTGGGTAGCGAGGTATCTCAATTCTGATGCAGGGCTCTACATTATTTGGCCTAAATGCTTGATAACTGTGCAAGGATAAATGCTATGTATGTCTCTTTTCTTTCAATAAAAATGTGACAACAGATATAGAATGCCAAGAGATTTTAGCACTGAAGCCTGCAGAATTTTGAAGCCGACTATATAATAGAATGTAGCAGACTACAGAAATGTGTAATGCTGCAACCCAGCATCTGTATAAAATTAAATGATAGAATGTATATGATGTATTTGCAAAGTTTTTTAAATATCATAATCTAGTACAATTCATTACACTCATGTGGGAAACCAATACCTTGCTACACTACTGTTCATTAATAGGCACTGAGCTGTGATGCTAAGAGTATTGTTAGAACTGCAGCAGAGATACGCTGGATTATGGAACATCTCATAGTGCCAACTTGTTACTGAATACATAATTTTTTCCTACATGTTCTGTATGTAAGAAACATAATTCCCAGCACAAGGAGAGATTTCTACTCACCCCATCAGCGTGATATAGCAATAGTCCACTTGGCTGTAGTGTTTTAAAGCTGAAGCCTCCTTCAAAAGAATCAAATGGCGCCAATCTCTGACTGGATGCAAGGAAGCTTTGTCCATTAAAATAAGCACTGCGGGACATCTAGGAATAAATGTAAGGTAATTCATTGTATGTACATATATATATATATATATATATATATATATATATATATATACCTCTAGCAGGTGGGTCAGAGTATCACTACACAGAGAAATATTGCAAAGAGCTGCAGTGCCCTTCAGTCTGATAATTAGCGGGGGTCCTGGCAGTTGGGCCACAACAAGACTAAAAAGGTCAGAATATCTCAACAATTCATTCAACAGTTTTTCTAGTAAAAAAATTCCTTGAGCTCATCTCTTCCTTATAACTTCTCCCTTGTCTCTTTTAGTCCCTCTACTTAAATAGTTGCCTAAAAGATACCATTTTGCTTGTTTCCTCCTCACAATCCCACCTCTAAGGCAGGGTTCAAACACAGCGTAAAATATCATAAAATAATGTGAAATAACATTTTCTTTAGTATCACCAAGGCCAGAGGTCGGCAACCCGCAGCTCCGGAGCCGCATGTGGCTCTTTTACACCTTTGCCGCGGCTCCGCGAGTATGTCCCGGGTCCCGGTCACCCTCATTTCGGGACAATGCAGTGTCCCGGAATGATCTGAGCCCGTGAGCCGCCATCATGGCGTCGTCGGTTTACTTACCTGCCCTGGTGCCATCGGAGCGGAGTCTTTTCTTCCGGGGCCGCGCGGATCCTCACTGTCATGTGACAATGTAACGTCACATGACAGTGACGTCGCCGGCCTGCGCCTCAGTCGAGGAGCGCCGCCGGGAGAGGAAGACGCCACGCGAGGAGCTGGTGAGTATGTAAAGTACATTACTCACTTGACAGCGGGGCGTTAACCCCTCACCCCGCGGCAGCGTTAATGCTGCCGTGGGGTGAGGGGTTAACGCTACCGCTGCCATGGGGTGAGGGGTAACTTAACCCCTCACCATATGGCAGCGGCAGCGTTATTGCAGCCGTGGGGTGAGAGGTTAACGCTGCCATGGGGTGAGGGGTAACTTAACCCCTCACCCCATGGCAGCGGCAGCGTTATCGCTGCCGTGGGGTGAGAGGTTAACGCTGCCATGGGGTGAGAGGTTAACGCTGCCGCTGCCGTGGGGTGAGGGGTAACTTAACCCCTCACCCCATGGCAGCGGCAGCATTATCGCTGCCGCGGGGTGAGAGGTTAAAGCTACCGCTGCCATGGGGTGAGGGGTAACTTAACCCCTCACCCCATGGCAGTGGCAGCGTTATTGCTGCCGCGGGGTGAGAGGTTAACGCTGCCGCTGCCATGGGGTGAGGGGTTAAGTTACCCCTCACCCCATGGCAGCGGTAGCGTTAACCCCTCACCCCGCGGCAGCATTAACCCCCCTCTCCCCAGTGCATTAACCCCCCTCTCCCTAGCCCACCCCAGGCCTGGGCCCAAAAAAAGCGCACCCCAGGCCTGGGCCCCAAAAAAGCCCACCCCCGGCCTGGGTCCAAAAAAAGCCCACCCCAGCAAAAATATATTTTACATTGTTAAGTGAAAGTCCTTTTTTTCTTCAGATTGACAGCTGACTGCACAATCCTGTATATATAGCATTAAGGTAAGAAACAATATATGCAGTGTTATATTTGTTTTAAATGTCGCAATGGTTTTGCGGCTCCCAGTTTTTTTTTTTCTTCGGAAACGGGTCCAAGTATGCAAATCTGCATCACACTTTCTGTCTCTGATCCCAATCTCCTTAGGGAGTAAGATAGTTTGCCTAAGGCTTTTATTTCCTAGTGTAACAATTTTATCCATGCTGTTTTTATATCACATTGTACATGAAAGACGATAATGATATATAAATCAATAGAGGCATGGATAGTGATATATAAATCAGCAATAAACATTTTTTATATCATTATTTTTATATCATTACACTAAATATTTTTAGACTATTTTTTAAATAACAATAATTTCATATTATTATTATAATAGTATTATTATATTATACAATATAATATAATGTACATAACATAAAAATTGTACAATTTGTAGGCATAAGAAATAATTTTCTTGTAAGATTGGTAAAACCTGTAAAATAGGATATAGTTTTCCAAAACTTACTAGTGACTCTTCAGGGCATCCATAACTGATACCAATGGTGTCTTGTTCTTCTAACAGATTGAAATCTTTCTTCTGGAACTGGAAACCTTTAATACATCCTCGGAAAGCTATGTCTGCAGCCAGGTGTGTCCGCATACTGTGCAACAGAAATAAATATTAGCTAATATCCACTGTCAATTTTTTTTAGGGCACTGGCACATATACCTGGCGATCTGGCTCAGTGACTGGCCACAACTTGTCTGACAACTGATGGCAAAGTGCATCACTTGTGTATGGGTCTGGTGTCCAGGCTGGATGAGGGAATGCTGCAAGACATGTATCTGGTGTCCATAGTGACATGTGAGATAACTTCTAACTGTCCCATTTACATTACCAGGGTCAGTTTATCAGTTTTCATCCAGCGCCTTTCTACTGTTTCAGAGGGAATCTGAGCCAGATCCCAATATAAATGTGACGGCACCCTTATATAGTCTTCATCTAGGACACAATACTTCAGATATACCTCATATTTACCTAATGTAGTACAGTGAAACCTCTCAAAAAGAACATCTCTTTGAGAAGACCACTCCCTTATCCAGACCTCTTCTCAGTCCACCATACATTATGCTCCGAGCCATTTTCTTTAATGGAGTTATCCAGTCTAAAAAACAATACAACGTCCCCTCTATGGATTTCTATGAGAGAGACGAAGATACAGTGCTCCCATAGAAATGCCTGGAGGGACGTGTCAGCCATCGCTTCGTGCCTCCCTCGACACACGTTATTCATGTGGAGAGCTGGATGCCTGGCCGATGATTGTTTCCCCAACGGTCGGGGATACGTTTTTTTTTTTTTAGACTGGACCACTCTTTAAGAACTCTAAGAAAATACCACTGTTTAATGCAATTTTAGATGAGCTTTTCAAAGAGGTTTCACTGTATCAATGTTTATATCTTGTCTACTTTTGAATTCATTTCAGTAATGCATAAGTGGAAAAACACCTTGGTACTAATAAAACTGTGATTCTTTCTCTAGTGTTTTAATGGTATTAATAATATTAAGAACAAAATGATCGCACCTCTGCAGAATGGTTGAAGGAGCTCCTCCTATAAATATGTCAGTGAACGGGATTGAGGTTTTATCATTGTCAACGCTCTTCACATGTTTTCTGTCGACCACCAAAATCATCTTCTTTGAATTATGATAAATTACAGAAATCTAGAAAATGACATTTGTAGTTTAGATCATTTAAATGACTTTGCTATATTCCACAAAACGGGTTGATCAGCTACTTGCCCCAGGTCCCACCCCTGGCATCCCACAGCAAATTGTCGCAATGTGAATTGAAAGTGTACCTCATGATATCTTGCGTCATTGATCTGTGCCTTTTTCATTGAGTCATCTAGAAGTACTGGGCCTTTGCTAAATCCAAAGTCGTACAACAGCCGCAAATAGCCATCTTGGATTTCCAGACTAAAGAACTTAGTCTAAGAGATAGTAAACAAGGATTTAGTATACAGATAATTATAAGTAAAATATTATAAAATACTAAACAAAATGTGTGCTTACTCCATTAACCATTAAGAAGATAAGGGCATTATCTACAGATGTTCGAACTTCAATGTCAAAACGTGTGACTTGGGTAAACCTCCCTCTCTTTTCTATGTTACGTATAACAGCATAACCGGAACCATCGAAGTAGTAACTTGCTGCACGACTTTGGGTGAAAGCCAATCGATTTCTAAATAGAAAAACAAGGAAATTGTCAGTAAGATGTGGAATATGACAGCAGATGGCAATATCAAGATTCTATGATAAATGTGGAAGTCTATGTGTGCTTTATTCCCATACACATCACCACAAATAAATAACTAAAGTTTATAGTTATACTGGTGGACCAAAAGGAATAGTAACATCCAGTAGTCAGTGTGGGGTACTTCGGTGGAAAACAATTTTCACATTTTTTTTCTACTTTAATTTTTTTACTTTTTTTACTTTTATTTTTACCCTTTAATAGTCCCCATAGGGGACTATTTATAGCAATCATTCGATTGCTAATACTGTTCAGTGCTATGTATAGGACACAGCACTGATCAGCATTATCGGTCATCTTCTGCTCTGGTCTGCTCGATCGCAGACCAGAGCAGAAGACCCTGGGAGACAGCCGGAGCAAGGTGAAGGGACCTCCGGATTGGCATGGCAGTGCTGCGGGCGATCCGATCATCCATTTAAAGTACCGCGATGCTGCAGATGCCGTGATCTGTATTGATCACGGCATCTGAGGGGATAATAGCGGACATCCGCGCGATCGCGGATGTCCGCAATTACGGGCGGGTCCCTGGCTGCAAACAGCAGCCGGGACCTGCCGCACATGACACAAGCATCGCTCCGATGCTCGCGGTTATGCATAGGACGTAGATGTACATCCTGGTGCGTTAAGTACCAGTTCACCAGGACGTACATTTATGTCCCACGTCGTTAAGGGGTTAAACTTCTAGTAACAGAGGAATTATACAACAAAGAGGTTCAAGAAAAAATTATCATTATGAATAGTAGTATTAATATTTTCTTAGCACCTTTGATTCCAGGATGCTGTACATATGATAAGGGGTTACAATTCATATCATAAACGCAGACACAAGTACAATGAACGTGAAAGTAAGTAGATGGCAGACTGATGTAGAGAGAGAGGGTCCTGTTCGCAAGGGCTTACAATCTATTGTGGGGATTAGAATTTTGTAATAAAACAGACATGTCTGGATCCTAACGTCTGAAATATTCTAGTGCAATGCTATCACGTCACACGATGAAGAAACCATTTTACTATCCATGTTTATTAAGGGATTTTTAATATGATTAAAAAGCTAAAGAACACATAAATGTTCATAATTTTTTTATTTTATTTATACTCAAAGTATTTGCCACATTGATCCCTTAAAGGGCCAGGGATCACTTAATAAATCAAATACCAAAACCCCAGGGCACAAGATCCCTTTAGGGACAACCCTTATAAAATGTTATTTTTATTGTATATCATTATTAAAATTATATGTACCATGTGACAATGATTAAAACTTATATTCACAACTGGTTCTGTGACATCTAAGTAGGGATAAACCCCAAGTAATTAGTTTGTGGGGAACTGCAGTTTCCTCTTTATCTGGTAACTGTGGCACAGATTAAAATCACAGAATTTGCCCCCCTCTACTAGTTTCGGTGCCTCAGCACCGTCCTCAGGAGGATATCTGGGCAAACATCCTTCCACGTGGACCTCGCATTCTTTTATAAGGTAGGTAACAGGCTGTCATCAGTCCGCGCCCGTCTACCTGCCAATCACTCCTTCAAAAGGAGTGATTGGCAGGTAGACGGGCGCGGACTGATGACAGCCTGTTACCTACCTTTTAAAAGGATGCGAGGTCCACGTGGAAGGATGTTTGCCCAGATATCCTCCTGAGGACGGTGCTGAGGCACCGAAACTAGTAGAGGGGGGCAAATTCTGTGATTTTAATCTGTGCCACAGTTACCAGATAAAGAGGAAACTGCAGTTCCCCACAAACTAATTACTTGGGGTTTATCCCTACTTATATGCTCAACTGGTTCTGTGCCATCTACGTTTTAATCATTGTCACATGGTACATATAATTTTAATAATGATATACAATAAAAATAAAATTTTATAAGGGTTGTCCCTAAAGGGATCTTGTGCCCCGAGCTTTGTGCCCTGTGGTTTTGGTACACATAAAGTAAAGGCACGCAAAGATTAAAAAAAAAATAAAAATACTTAAAAGGGGTATTCCAAAGGATAGGGGATAAGATGTATGATTGTAGGGTTCCCGCTGCTGGGTACCCCGCGATCTCGGTGCAGCCACCGACATTCTGTGCCAGGTGCTGCCTCCGAGACGGGGAAGTGACGTTACGGACACGCCATCATGCCACCTCCCATAAACATGAATGGAGGGGGCGTGGTTGTGATGTCATGTCCCCGTCTCAGAGGCAGTGCCCAGCACAGAATTCCAGAGCTGCACCGAGATCGCGGGGGTCCCGAGCGGCGGGACCCCTGAGATCATACATCTTATCCCTTTGTAGAGGTCAGAGGAGTAGGAGACTGCTGTGCAGAATTCAAGTATGGTACAGCAGACAATGAGGCTGAAGCAGAGACGGGTGTTACTCCGAGCGCTCCGGGTTCCCGCTCCTCCCCGGAGCGCTCGCTTCTCCCCCTCCGCTGCAGCGCTCCGGTCACGTCCTCTGACCCGGGGCGCTGCGATCCTGCTGCCAGCCGGGATGCGATTCGCGATGCGGGTAGCGCCCGCTCGCGATGCGCACCCCGGCTCCCCTACCTGACTCGCTCCCCGTCTGTTCTGTCCCGGCGCGCGCGGCCCCGCTCCCTAGGGCGCGCGCGCGCCGGGTCTCTGCGATTTAAAGGGCCACTGCGCCGCTGATTGGCGCAGTGGTTCCAATTAGGATTATCACCTGTGCACTTCCCTTTATTACCTCACTTCCCTTGCACTCCCTTGCCGGATCTTGTTGCCTTAGTGCCAGTGAAAGCGTTCCTTGTGTGTTCTTTGCCAGTGTTTCCAGACCTTCTGCCGTTGCCCCTGACTACGATCCTTGCTGCCTGCCCCGACCTTCTGCTACGTCCGACCTTGCTTCTGCCTACTCCCTTGTACCGCGCCTATCTTCAGCAGCCAGAGAGGTGAGCCGTTGCTAGTGGATACGACCTGGTCACTACCGCCGCAGCAAGACCATCCCGCTTTGCGGCGGGCTCTGGTGAAAACCAGTAGTGGCTTAGAACCGGTCCACTAGCACGGTCCACGCCATCCCTCTCTGGCACAGAGGGTCCACTACCTGCCAGCCGGCATCGTGACAGTAGATCCGGCCATGGATCCCGCTGAAGTTCCTCTGCCAGTTGTCGCTGACCTCACCACGGTGGTCGCCCAGCAGTCACAACAGATTGCGCAACAAGGCCAACAGCTGTCTCAACTGACCGTTATGCTACAACAGTTGCTACCACAGCTTCAGCAGTCATCTCCTCCGCCAGCTCCTGCACTTCCTCCGCAGCGAGTGGCCGCTCCTGGGATACGTTTATCCTTGCCGGATAAATTTGATGGGGACTCTAAGTTTTGCCGTGGCTTTCTTTCCCAATGTTCCCTGCATCTGGAGATGATGTCGGACCTGTTTCCCACTGAAAGGTCTAAGGTGGCTTTCGTAGTCAGTCTTCTGTCCGGAAAAGCCCTGTCATGGGCCACACCGCTCTGGGACCGCAATGACCCCGTCACTGCCTCTGTACACTCCTTCTTCTCGGAAATCCGAAGTGTCTTTGAGGAACCTGCCCGAGCCTCTTCTGCTGAGACTGCCCTGTTGAACCTGGTCCAGGGTAATTCTTCCGTTGGCGAGTATGCCGTACAATTCCGTACACTTGCTTCAGAACTGTCCTGGAATAATGAGGCCCTCTGCGCGACCTTCAAAAAAGGCCTATCCAGCAACATTAAAGATGTTCTGGCCGCACGAGAAATTCCTGCTAATCTACATGAACTTATTCACCTAGCCACTCGCATTGACATGCGTTTTTCTGAAAGGCGTCAGGAACTCCGCCAAGATATGGACTCTGTTCGCACGAGGCGTTTCGTCTCCTCGGCTCCTCTCTCCTCTGGTCCCCTGCAATCTGTTCCTGTGCCTCCCGCCGTGGAGGCTATGCAGGTCGACCGGTCTCGCCTGACACCTCAAGAGAGGACACGACGCCGTATGGAGAACCTCTGCCTGTACTGTGCTAGTACCGAACACTTCCTGAGGGATTGTCCTATCCGTCCTCCTCGCCTGGAAAGACGTACGCTGACTCCGCACAAAGGTGAGACAGTCCTTGATGTCTACTCTGCTTCTCCACGTCTTACTGTGCCTGTGCGGATGTCTGCCTCTGCCTTCTCCTTCTCTACAGTGGCCTTCTTGGACTCTGGATCTGCAGGAAATTTTATTTTGGCCTCTCTCGTCAACAGGTTCAACATCCCAGTGACCAGTCTCGCCAGACCCCTCTACATCAATTGTGTAAATAATGAAAGATTGGACTGTACCATACGTTTCCGTACGGAGCCCCTTCTTATGAGCATCGGATCTCATCATGAGAGGATTGAACTTTTGGTCCTCCCCAATTGCACCTCGGAGATTCTCCTTGGACTACCCTGGCTTCAACTTCATTCCCCAACCCTGGATTGGTCCACTGGGGAGATCAAGAGTTGGGGGTCCTCTTGTTCCAAGAACTGTCTAAAACCGGTTCCCAGTAACCCTTGCCGTAACTCTGTGGTTCCTCCAGTAACCGGTCTCCCTAAGGCCTATATGGACTTCGCGGATGTTTTCTGCAAAAAGCAAGCTGAGACTCTACCTCCTCACAGGCCTTATGATTGCCCTATCGACCTCCTCCCGGGTACTACTCCACCCCGGGGCAGAATTTATCCTCTCTCTGCCCCAGAGACTCTTGCCATGTCCGAATACGTCCAGGAGAATCTAAAAAAGGGCTTTATCCGTAAATCTTCCTCTCCTGCCGGAGCCGGATTTTTCTTCGTGTCCAAAAAAGATGGCTCCCTACGTCCTTGCATTGACTACCGCGGTCTTAATAAAATCACGGTTAAGAACCGCTACCCCTTACCCCTCATCTCTGAACTCTTTGATCGCCTCCAAGGTGCCCACATCTTCACTAAATTGGACTTAAGAGGCGCCTATAACCTCATCCGCATCAGAGAGGGGGACGAGTGGAAAACGGCATTTAACACCAGAGATGGACACTTTGAATATCTGGTCATGCCCTTTGGACTGTGCAATGCCCCTGCCGTCTTCCAAGACTTTGTCAATGAAATTTTTCGTGATCTGTTATACTCCTGTGTTGTGGTATATCTGGACGATATCCTAATTTTTTCTGCCAATCTAGAAGAACACCGCCAGCATGTCCGTATGGTTCTTCAGAGACTTCGTGACAACCAACTCTATGCCAAAATTGAGAAATGTCTGTTCGAATGCCAATCTCTTCCTTTTCTAGGATATTTGGTCTCTGGCCAGGGACTACAGATGGATCCTGACAAACTCTCTGCCGTCTTAAATTGGCCACGCCCCTCCGGACTCCGTGCTATCCAACGCTTTTTGGGGTTCGCCAATTATTATAGGCAATTTATTCCACATTTTTCTACCATTGTGGCTCCTATCGTGGCTTTAACCAAAAAAAAAGCTGATCCCAAGTCCTGGCCTCCTCAAGCAGAAGACTCCTTTAAACGACTCAAGTCTGCCTTTTCTTCGGCTCCCGTGCTCTCCAGACCTGACCCTTCCAAACCCTTCCTATTGGAGGTTGATGCCTCCTCAGTAGGAGCTGGAGCTGTTCTTCTACAAAAAAATTCTTCCGGGCATGCTGTCACTTGTGGTTTTTTCTCTAGGACCTTCTCTCCAGCGGAGAGGAACTACTCCATCGGGGATCGAGAGCTTCTAGCCATTAAATTAGCACTTGAGGAATGGAGGCATCTGCTGGAGGGATCAAGATTTCCTGTTATCATCTACACCGACCACAAGAACCTCTCCTACCTCCAGTCGGCCCAACGGCTGAATCCTCGCCAGGCCCGGTGGTCTCTGTTCTTTGCCCGATTTAATTTTGAGATTCACTTTCGTCCTGCCGATAAGAACATTAGGGCCGATGCTCTCTCTCGTTCCTCGGATGCCTCAGAAGTTGATCTCCCTCCGCAACACATCATTCCACCTGACTGCCTGATCTCCACTTCTCCTGCCTCCATCAGGCAGACTCCTCCAGGAAAGACCTTTGTTTCTCCACGCCAACGCCTCGGAATCCTCAAATGGGGTCACTCCTCCCATCTCGCAGGTCATGCGGGCATCAAGAAATCTGTGCAACTCATCTCCCGCTTCTATTGGTGGCCGACTCTGGAGACGGATGTTGGGGACTTTGTGCGAGCCTGCACTATCTGTGCCCGGGATAAGACTCCCCGCCAGAAGCCCGCTGGTCTTCTTCATCCTCTGCCTGTCCCCGAACAGCCTTGGTCTCTGATTGGTATGGATTTTATTACTGATTTACCCCCTTCCCGTGGCAACACCGTTATTTGGGTGGTCGTTGATCGATTCTCCAAAATGGCACATTTCATCCCTCTTCCTGGTCTTCCTTCTGCGCCTCAGTTGGCTAAACAATTTTTTGTACACATTTTTCGTCTTCACGGGTTGCCTACGCAGATTGTCTCGGATAGAGGGGTCCAATTCGTGTCTAAATTCTGGAGAGCTCTCTGTAAACAACTTAAGATTAAATTAAATTTTTCCTCTGCATATCATCCCCAGTCCAATGGACAAGTAGAAAGAATTAACCAGATCCTGGGTGATTATTTGCGACATTTTGTTTCCTCCCGCCAGGATGACTGGGCAGATCTCCTTCCATGGGCCGAATTCTCGTATAACTTCAGGGTCTCTGAATCTTCCTCCAAATCCCCATTTTTCGTGGTGTACGGCCGTCACCCTCTTCCCCCCCTCCCTACCCCCTTGCCCTCTGGTCTGCCCGCTGTGGATGAAATTTCTCGTGACCTTTCCATTATATGGAGAGAGACCCAAAATTCTCTCTTACAGGCTTCTTCACGCATGAAGAGATTCGCGGATAAGAAAAGAAGAGCTCCCCCCGTTTTTTCCCCTGGAGACAAGGTATGGCTCTCCGCTAAATATGTCCGCTTCCGTGTCCCTAGCTACAAGTTGGGACCACGCTATCTTGGTCCTTTCAAAATTTTGTGTCAAATTAATCCTGTCTCTTATAAACTTCTTCTTCCTCCTTCTCTTCGTATCCCTAATGCCTTTCACGTCTCTCTTCTCAAACCACTCATCCTCAACCGTTTTTCTCCCAAATCTGTTCCTCCCACTCCTGTTTCCGGCTCCTCGGACGTCTTCTCGGTCAAGGAGATTTTGGCTGCCAAAAAGGTCAGAGGAAAAAATTTTTTTTTAGTAGACTGGGAGGGTTGTGGTCCTGAAGAGAGATCCTGGGAACCTGAGGACAACATCCTTGACAAAAGTCTGCTCCTCAGGTTCTCAGGCTCCAAGAAGAGGGGGAGACCCAAGGGGGGGGGTACTGTTACTCCGAGCGCTCCGGGTTCCCGCTCCTCCCCGGAGCGCTCGCTTCTCCCCCTCCGCTGCAGCGCTCCGGTCACGTCCTCTGACCCGGGGCGCTGCGATCCTGCTGCCAGCCGGGATGCGATTCGCGATGCGGGTAGCGCCCGCTCGCGATGCGCACCCCGGCTCCCCTACCTGACTCGCTCCCCGTCTGTTCTGTCCCGGCGCGCGCGGCCCCGCTCCCTAGGGCGCGCGCGCGCCGGGTCTCTGCGATTTAAAGGGCCACTGCGCCGCTGATTGGCGCAGTGGTTCCAATTAGGATTATCACCTGTGCACTTCCCTTTATTACCTCACTTCCCTTGCACTCCCTTGCCGGATCTTGTTGCCTTAGTGCCAGTGAAAGCGTTCCTTGTGTGTTCTTTGCCAGTGTTTCCAGACCTTCTGCCGTTGCCCCTGACTACGATCCTTGCTGCCTGCCCCGACCTTCTGCTACGTCCGACCTTGCTTCTGCCTACTCCCTTGTACCGCGCCTATCTTCAGCAGCCAGAGAGGTGAGCCGTTGCTAGTGGATACGACCTGGTCACTACCGCCGCAGCAAGACCATCCCGCTTTGCGGCGGGCTCTGGTGAAAACCAGTAGTGGCTTAGAACCGGTCCACTAGCACGGTCCACGCCATCCCTCTCTGGCACAGAGGGTCCACTACCTGCCAGCCGGCATCGTGACAACGGGCTTTATTAAGCAACAGAATATAACGGCCGGGCAAAGAGATTAACAGTAATAACAATTCACATGGGTTTACAGGAAGGCTTACTGAACCGTATACTTAAGATGGCCTATACCCGTCAGCGCACACACAGAAATACAGGCTACTCTGCGCTAATATGATCCTGTCTGATTCCCGCTAACTGGGACACGTTACTATAACGTTCTATCTAAAGAAACCTGCTCTATGCCCTGCCACAGGTTAGCACTGGTGCACACTCACAGTTCTGTAGGTCACAGAGCAGCTGCTTGTCTCAGTCTCTCATGTGAAGGTACTTGCAGTCGGATATCTAAATCTGTCACTTGCTGTCTGCAAATGGTAATCTATAATGCACTGGTCTTTAACTGGTTTCTTTGCAAGTTGCTTATCTTGTTCTGTCACTTGGAGGTAACTGCAGTCTTGTCTCTTGATCTGTAATTTTGCTAGCTGTTCCTCTGTCTCTGGGGGCTTGCAGGCATGGCCAAGTACACAATAATCCAACTCTTGTCTGGGGGGGTCTCTGTCCTTTGCCCCAATCCTGCTGCAAAGTCTCATGATTGCAAGGTGTCTCTCTCTTCAGGAACACTTAGCAGCCCTTTCCTCAGCTCACACACAGCTGGGTACAGCACACGCACACTGGCTCTCGGCCGGGAACTGGCCCCCTCCTCCTCAGAGAAAACCTTTTTTTTTTTTTTTTTTTTTTATTTATTTATTTTTTTTTTAAAAGCAACAGTGACATTCTGTGACTTCATTCTCACAGTCTGTGGGACTTTTCACTAGAAGTACAGTGTAATGGAGTTTGGTAATTCTAGGGGCTGACCCCTACACCCTATCCTTTGGATAGGGAATAAGATGTATAAAGCCGGAATACCCCTTTAAAATGAACTTAGACAAAACTTTGCTGCCTTACCTCCTGCAAGGTGGTGATGTGACTGTATTTATATTATATTTGTTCCGGAAATTGTATAAACTGACAACTTCATCATTCACAGATGCCAGCTCTAGACAACCCACAAAGCTGGGAAGGTTCAAACTGTCTGGGAGCTGAAAGACAAACAAACAAATGACCAGAAAGCAGATACTAATATACTCATATGTTGTTATCTCTGATCTTTACAATAAGTGAGTAGTCATAAGTGTGTAGTTCTTAATATCAGAGTTATTAGAGTAAATTTAGCTGTTTAAGGTGCACATTGCCATTGATAACCAAATGACCTACAGTCACCTTCCTATTGCAGGCCTCTTCTGAGAAAAGGGATTTTTTTTAATGGGACTGACTAGTCAGAAGCTCAAAAGAGATTAGTAGGTCAGCGCCTACAAAGAAGCATAACCAGTTTATGTTCCTTGCTGTTTGGCTGCTTTTCAACTCATTTCCAATAAGGCAGAGCCATGATCTGTGACGACAGTTTAGCTGCAGTCTATATAGGTAGTCTAAGACACACCTCCTGTCTCACCATTGGTTCAAGCTGCTGCTCTGTCCCTCCTTATGTACCTCTGCCTCCTCAGATTGGCTGCTGTGTATAAACACAAGTCTATGCCAGGGTGTCCAAGTAGTCAGTGCATGGAGAACTGATTTCTAGAACAGCTAGGCAAAATGGTTGTATAGTACAGACTGTAAACCATAACTGAGAAACATGATAATAAGAATAATCCCTTACATATGCTGAGGCAGAAACAAATTTACTGACAAAGAAGTTATTCAACAACTTGCTTTCAGGAATATAATAATCACAAATAATCTTATCACTGGCTGAGCAGGCAGGTCGTACACTGAGAACTCCTCTGAAGCAGTAAGACAGGAGATAAGGGGGACCAGGCAAAGCAGAATGGAGGCTGTGGGGAACCGACGTAGGTAAGTGTAGATTTTTTTTTCTATTTTAACCAAGACCCAACAAAATATGGATTTTTGAAAAATGGAATCCCATTTGAATTTTATTTTGACTCTCCTTTTGTAAATAAAAAAGGCATGCCAGCATTTATTACTCATACAGTAGTACTATAGCTTGTAAAAAAAAAATTCCTACCTTAAAGCCTTCAGGCACTCCACCAACATAGAAGACTGTGTTATGAGGATCTAGATCGAGCAAAGAATCACTTCCAGAAGCCTCCCCCTTCTTAATAAACTTCTCCTCCACTGTACTGCTCTCACTAGGTATAGTTAGTAGAACTTTACCATGTCTTCCCAATCTAGGGGGAAAATAAATATTAGCATTTTTACATTTTTCTTAATTTAACAATATTATTTGTGTCTTAAATATATTAAATAGATTAGATAATTATATTAAAGTTTGCCTCTGGTGTAGAGACATGTAACCTAAAATATTAAGGCACTGCATTATGCACAATTTTCTATTTTTTTTTATAAATGCGAAAAGAAGAGGACGGCTAGTGAAAATACAATTTACCTGCAGCCCTCGTGTAAACGTGCAATAGAGTATAGACTGTCTATACTATAGGTCCCAAGGGCTGCAATAAAACTTCAAGGGATATTTCTATCGGGAAAAATGAATGGCATATCAGCAGTATATGCCATAATGTTTGATATGTGGGGAGTTCCCTTGATATGTTGGGGGGTTCCCTAGTCTTTTGATAAGCACTGACCCCCACAGTGTCCCCTATATAATAGTAGACCATTAGCATTAAAGGGGTACTCCGGTGAAAACCTTTTTTCTTTTAAATCAACTGGTGGCAGAAAGTTAAACATATTTGTAAATTACTTCTATTAAAAAATCTTAATCCTTCCAGTACTTATTAGCTGATGAATGCTACAGAGGAAATTCCTTTCTTTTTGGAACACTGCTGACATCAAAAGCACAGTGCTCTCTGCTGACATCTCGGTCCATTTTAGCAACCATGCAAAGCAGATGTATGCTAAGGGCAGCATGGTGGCTCAGTGGTTAGCACTGCTGCCTTGCAGTGCTGGGGACTTGGGTTCAAATCCCACTAAGGGCAACAATAAATAAAGTGTTATTATTATTATTATAATAACATCAGCAGAGAGAACTGTGCTCGTGATGTCATCAGAGAGCATTCCAAAAAGAAAAGAATTTCCTCTGTAGTATTCAGCAGCTAATAAATACAGGAAGGATTAAGATTTTTTAATAGAAGTAATTTACAAATATGTTTAACTTTCTGCCACCAGTTGATTTAAAAGAAAAAAGGTTTTCACCGGAGTACCCCTTTAACCTGCTCCTCTACACTGTGACACTGAAAGTTGGTTAAACAGCCACAAGGGGGCCCTCACATATGTCTTTCAAGACCTGGACTGACAGATAAAGGTGCAACTGTCTTGTGACAGCTGTGTCTTTCTGAACCATCAGGACACAGACAAGCTTAAATGTGACGTAATGGTTGGGGCCCACAGAAAATAGTATCAGGAATCAGCAATAGCAAGAAAAAGGGGGGATTTAGTTTTTACTATATTTACATTGAATTAGATTTGGATCGCTTCTTCTCCCAATAGAAATCATTTGGAAGATTGTAAAATACCAAGAGGGATTCCTCTATATAGACACTAAAGTCTTAACATTGCATGCCAGTCTTTTTGAGTGTACATTAGGAAGGCATTACTGAAATCCCAGCCCACTAAGGGCACTCGGATTGACTGCTATACCATTCACAGGAGTATCTCCAGCCTCCAAATACAGTATTTTCAGAGATTATTGAGCCCATACTCCTGAGAAGGGGAAACTTGTTGTTCATTTTTATTTGGATTCAATAATAAACCACTTCATTCCGAGAGTGAGCACTATTTTTCTTCGAGAGTATAGGGCCAATAACTAATTCTACTGGTTTATACTCTATATAAAACAACATACCAGCATGCACAGACATCTAATCTCTAGGTTCATGTATGTTACCTTTCTATTTTCACAAGACTGAAGTATGATGGCCATGTGCTGACAGGCTTGGAGTCCAATGGGATCTCAACAACTCCTTTTCCCAGGTTGTACACATATACAAGACTGTTACGTTTGATTGCAAGACCCATGTAGTCTGTTTTACCCTACAACAATGTAAGCAGATAAGTTAAAGTAATAGAAAGGTTTATTAATCATTTATATCTATAGCACTACAATTCATCAACATGGACTGGTTAGAAGCAATCTGAATATGCCTTTCAAAAAAAGGGGTCCTTAACAAATTTAAAGGGGTACTCCGCCCCTAGACATCTTATCTTCTATCCAAAGGATAGGGACCCCCGTGATATCTGTTCAATCACCTGGCGTTCAGAATATTATGTGATCACACGCTCTCCAACAGACATGAATGGAGGAGGCGTGGTGTG
This sequence comes from Hyla sarda, assembly GCF_029499605.1. Classification (NCBI taxonomy): domain Eukaryota; kingdom Metazoa; phylum Chordata; class Amphibia; order Anura; family Hylidae; genus Hyla; species Hyla sarda. Next base: position 241,951,567 of record NC_079191.1, read on the forward strand.
ACATAATATGACATTTTGGGAAAATGTGGGAATGACAACCAGGGTCACTTTTTTACCTTTTTAAATTGCAAAAATGTATGGTGCCAGGATGGCATATTGAGGTTAATTTTTACAATTTTTATGCATTTTCTTGCTAGTACTCTGAGAGTTTCCTTGCAGAGCTATATCATTTGGCATAGCAGTAGATTAACAAAGCATTGCACCTATGGCTAAATTCACATTGCCGTTGTGCTCCATCGGGTCCTGACGGATCCCATTGACTTGAATGGGGTTCATTAGGGATCCGGTAATTTATTGTCTTTCCGACAAACTTGAACGAGCCCTAACCTGTCTGCACTAACACATCCATTGCAAACAAAAGATCCACAATACATGTTCACAAGACCACTTACATTTTTGTGCCCCATATACATAATAAATCTGTCTTGTTGGTGAAGCTCTGGGTTTATGAACAGACTGATGGCGGAATAGGACTTCAGGTCAGCTACGTTTGTTTTCATGTTCACATTAACTGCTGATTTGCCTTCAAACTTCATCGACACTTGAACCTTAAATGGGGAAGACAGAACACAGAGGCAAGAACAAGAACATCTTAGGTCAAATCATTTGTAAAAATACAAAGCAAAATACTGCCAAATTACTGCCAAGCTCCTTCCAAATACATTAACAACTACAGTGATCCCTCAACTTACAATGGCCTCAACATACAATAGTTTCAACATACAATTGTCTTTTCTGGACCATTGTAAGTTGAAACCAGACTCAACATACAATGTACAGACAGTCCAGATCTGTGATACCTGTCAATCAGTGGAAGAACTGACCAATCAAAATGGGCATTCACTGGTAAAACCCCTGTATTACTGAAGTGCATGCACTGACTGGTGTCTGGTAGCGCCCCCTACAGTACAGGAAGATATTGTTCTGTACTATTTACCTGTTCCAGGGTTACCTGCTCCTTTGGACACCAGGTTGGGGCGGCTCCATGTTACTTTTTTAGGACATTGCATGTACTGTACAGGACCCCAAAGAAGCTTCTGTCCCCTACATAGACCAGTGGTTCCCAAGCAGAGTTGTAGTTTTGCAACAGCTGGAGGCTCCCTGCTTGGGAAACACTGACATAGACAGTGATTTACAGCTCCCAGCAGCACTTTATTACTTTTATATGTAAAGACTTGCTTTATCTATATTAGTTATCTACTTATTTTTCTTTAATCCTCACTTTTTCCTATTTTTGGATGACATTTTGGTGCCTTCAGAACCAATTACCAGGTTTCCATAGAGTTATGGTCTCAACATACAATGGTTTCAACATACAATGGTCGTCCTGGAACCAATTATTATTGTAACTTGAGGGGCCACTGTATAATTATTTTTATAACTAGTATATGCATAGGAACAGCTTCATCCAACATCCATTCTAATGGCATATACAGTATATAACAGTATATAACCACAGAGTAATTTCCCTTCTAATCTCAATATACCAGATAGAATGTTACGGAAAGTAAAATCCTCCTGAAGAGCAGTTAAGTGATGTAATAAATTGGAGCTGCTGTACTTGTCACACCAAAGACTTCAAATGCATAGACATGAAGAAACAGTGTGACATAAGGACTCATAATCCATTAGTGCCAAGATAGCAACTGTAGTGATGGCGCACATTCTCCTACCTTACTGGCTATGCTTCTTGTCTGTGCGATCAGTTCACGAATACGGTTAATGCTGGAGGAGATGTTGTTGGGAGGGACTTTGTATTCTACACTGCGCAGTTTATCCAGGAGTAATGGCATTACCGCTGTCAAATTCTTAACTGGAATAAAAAACAAGGAATTGAGCACAAACTATAAAAGCTCCATCTGAAAAACAGTGTATAGTAAGTGTGTGTGTGTCTACAGATTACTGTGTCAAGTTACACCAGACTGACATACATGCAGGGCCAGAATAAAGGTCTCTAGCATATGAGGCTCTCTCCAAACTTGATAAAAAACATAAAGCCATTTTAAAGGAGTAGTCCAGTGGTGACTCAGTGGTGAACAACTTATCTCCTATCCTAAGGATAGGGGATAAGTTTGAGATCGCGGGGGGGTCCGACCGCTGGGGCCTCCTGCGATCTCCTGTACGGAGCCCCGACAGCCAGCAGGAAGGGGGCGTGTCGACCTCCGCACGAAGAGGCGGCCGACACGCCCCCTCAATACAACTCTATAGCATAGCCGAAGCACTGCCTTCGGCAATCTCCGGCTCTGCCATAGAGATGTATTAAGGGGGCGTATCGGCCGCCGCTTCGTGCGCAGGTCGACACCCGCTATCTGGCCGGAGAGCCTGGCCCCCGTACAGACAGATCGCAGGGGGCCCCAGCGGTTGGACCCTCCGCGATCTCAAACTTATCCCCTATCCTTAGGATAGGGGATACGTTTTTCACCACTGGACTACCCCTTTAAGTTTCATGACTGACACAGGTTCATCTGTACAGTAGAAAACAGAAATGACCACAACACTACAGATAAGGCCAAGTTCACATTGCCGTTTGCATCCGTCCCATTCAGAGTTCGGCTCTTTTTATTTTCTTGCGCAGAACGGACTTGAAACCAACCCCATTCACATACCAAACGCGAAGCAGTTGAACCGATGCCTTACAATGATTGGTGAATAAAGCAACACACTAACTTGCTACAGCAATTCCTGTTTTCCTATGTATCTATTCTTACCATACATTAAAAACAGCAGCACATATTATAATGCAAGTTATTGGCCCCGATTTACTATTGTAAACCCGACATGTTTTGTCGGATTGTGCGCCAGATCCTGGCGCATTGAGACAGATTCAGTTTCATTGCGTCAGAATTCTGTCTCATTGCTCCAGAAATGAAAAACAAAAACAAAATAAAAAACGATCAACTCGTTGCCAGGGAAAGGGGGTGTGATCACAGAAAAAGGGGCGTGGTTCTGACATTTTCACAAAATCCCAACATATTTACTAAGGTTTTCACAGAAAATGTGGTGGATTTGAGCTGAGGAAAACCCGACAGATCAGAGCATGTGTAAAAAAAGCAAAATGTAGGGAAACCTTAGTAAATACCTAAAAAAAAGAATTGTAGGGAGTTAAAACCCACAAAGAAAACTACACTCCACTCTTAGTAAATCAGGGACAATGTGTGAATAAAAAACACCTATAAACTATCATCAAGTTGTTGTGATATAATACACAAATATTATGCTGTAAGGATTTAACACTATACAATGAATAAGTGCAATACACCATATATGCAATACTCAGTATTGTGTAAAAATATATTTTTATTCATTTTAACACAAACAAGATAGTATAAACAATCCGATAAAATCTATGTAATACTCAAAAAGGTCAAAACATAGATTACAGTCCTACAAAGCAATGCTTTAGTGGGTTAGGTTAAAGTGTATGCATATTTGTAATATACATTGGTTAAAAAATATGTATATTTTTGTCCCTCCAGCTATTGCCTTTGTGTCTCTATGAGGAGTCCAAATACAGGAAGTTAGGGTGGACAAACAGGGCTCTGTACACTGAGAACAAGCAGGGCTCTGTGCAGTGAGGACAAGCAGGGCTCTGTACACTGAGGACAAGCAGGGATCTGTGCACTGAGGACAAGCAGGGATCCGTGCACTGAGGACAAGCAGCGCTTTGTGCACTGAGGACAACCAGGGATCTGTGCACTGAGGACAACCAGGGCTCTGTAAACTGAGGACAAGCAGGGCTCTGTACACTGACTACAAGCAGGGCTCTGTGCACTGAGGACAAGCAGGGCTCTGTGCCCTAAGGACAAGCAGGGCTCTGTACACTGAGGACAAGCAGGGCTCTGTGCACTGAGGACACGCAGGGCTCTGTGCACTGAGGACAAGCAGGGCTCTGTACACTGAGAACAAGCAGGGCTCTGTGCATTGAGGACAAGCAGGGCTCTGTACACTGAGGACAAGCAGGGATCTGTGCACTGAGGACAAGCAGGGCTCCGTGCACTGAGGACAAGCAGGGCTCTGTACACTGAGAACAAGCAGGGCTCTGGGCACTGAGGACAAGCAGGGCTCTGGGTACTAAGGACAAGCAGGGTTCTGTGCACTGAGGACAAGCAGGGCTCTGTGCACTGAGGACAAGCAGGGCTCTGGGCACTGAGGACAAGCAGGGCTCTGGGCACTGAGGACAAGCAGGGTTCTGTACACTCAGGACAAGCAGGGCTCTGTGCACATAGGACAAGCAGGGTTCTGTACACTGAGGACAAGCAGGGCTCTGTACACTGAGGACAAGAAGGGCTCTGTGCAGTGAGGACAAGCAGGGCTCTGTGCACTGAGGACAAGCAGGGCTCTGTACACTGAGGACAAGCAGGGCTCTGTACACTGAGGACAAGCAGGGCTCTGTGCACTGAGGACAAGCAGGGCTCTGTGCACTGAGGACAAGCAGGGCTCTGTACACTGAGAACAAGCAGGGCTCTGTACACTGAGGACAAGCTGGGCTCTGTACACTGAGAACAAGCAGGGCTCTGTGCACTGAGGACAAGCAGGGCTCTGTACAGTGAGGACAAGCAGGGATCTGTGCACTGAGGACAAGCAGGGCTCTGTGCACTGAGGACAAGCAGGGCTCTGTACACTGAGGACAAGCAGGGCTCTGTACACTGAGGACAAGCAGGGCACTGTACACTGAGGACAAGCAGGGCTATGTAAACTGAGGACAAGCAGGGCTCTGTACAGTGAGGACAAGCAGGGCTCTGTGCAGTGAGGACAAGCAGGGCTCTGTACACTAAGGACAAGCAGGGCTCTGTACACTGAGGACAGACAGGGCTCTGTACACTGAGAACAAGCAGGGCTCTGTGCATTGAGGACAAGCAGGGCTCTGTACACTAAGAACAAGCAGGGCTCTGTACACTGAGGACAAGCAGGGATCTGTGCACTGAGGACAAGCAGGGCTCTGGGCACTGAGGACAAGCAGGGCTCTGGGCACTGAGGACAAGCAGGGTTCTGTACACTAAGGACAAGCAGGGCTCTGTGCACTGAGGACAAGCAGGGCTCTGTGCACTGAGGACAAGCAGGGCTCTGGGCTCTGAGGACAAGCAGGGCTTTGGGCACTGAGGACAAGCAGGGTTCTGTACACTAAGGACAAGCAGGGCTCTGTGCACTGAGGACAAGCAGGGCTCTGTACACTGAGGACAAGTAGGGCTCTGTACACTGAGGACAAGCAGGGCTCTGTACACTGAGGACAAACAGGGCTCTGTGCACTGAGGACAAGCAGGGCTCTGTACACTGAGGACAAGCAGGGATCTGTGCACTGAGGACAAGCAGGGCTCTGTACACTGAGGACAAGAAGCGCTCTGTGCACTGAGGACAACCAGGGCTCTGTGCACTGAGGACAACCAGGGCTCTGTGCACTGAGGACAAGCAGGGCTCTGTGCACTGAGGACAAGCAGGGCTCTGTGCACTGAGGACAAGCAGGGCTCTGTACACTGAGGACAAGCAGGGCTCTGTACACTGAGGACAAGCAGGGCTCTGTGCACTGAGGACAAGCAGGGCTCTCTACACTGAGAACAAGCAGGGCTCTGTACACTGAGGACAAGCAGGGCTCTGTGCACTGAGGACAAGCAGGGCTCTGTACAGTGAGGACAAGCAGGGCTCTGTACAGTGAGGACAAGCAGGGATCTGTGCACTGAGGACAAGCAGGGCTCTGTGCACTGAGGACAAGCAGGGCTCTGTACACTGAGGACAAGCAGGGCTCTGTACACTGAGGACAAGCAGGGCACTGTACACTGAGGACAAGCAGGGCTCTGTAAACTGAGGACAAGCAGGGCTCTGTACAGTGAGGACAAGCAGGGCTCTGTGCAGTGAGGACAAGCAGGGCTCTGTACACTAAGGACAAGCAGGGCTCTGTACACTGAGGACAGACAGGGCTCTGTACACTGAGAACAAGCAGGGCTCTGTGCATTGAGGACAAGCAGGGCTCTGTACACTAAGAACAAGCAGGGCTCTGTACACTGAGGACAAGCAGGGATCTGTGCACTGAGGACAAGCAGGGCTCTGGGCACTGAGGACAAGCAGGGCTCTGGGCACTGAGGACAAGCAGGGTTCTGTACACTAAGGACAAGCAGGGCTCTGTGCACTGAGAACAAGCAGGGCTCTGTGCACTGAGGACAAGCAGGGCTCTGGGCTCTGAGGACAAGCAGGGCTTTGGGCACTGAGGACAAGCAGGGTTCTGTACACTAAGGACAAGCAGGGCTCTGTGCACTGAGGACAAGCAGGGCTCTGTACACTGAGGACAAGTAGGGCTCTGTACACTGAGGACAAGCAGGGCTCTGTACACTGAGGACAAGCAGGGCTCTGTGCACTGAGGACAAGCAGGGCTCTGTACACTGAGGACAAGCAGGGATCTGTGCACTGAGGACAAGCAGGGCTCTGTACACTGAGGACAAGAAGCGCTCTGTGCACTGAGGACAACCAGGGCTCTGTGCACTGAGGACAACCAGGGCTCTGTGCACTGAGGACAAGCAGGGCTCTGTGCACTGAGGACAAGCAGGGCTCTGTGCACTGAGGACAAGCAGGGCTCTGTACACTGAGGACAAGCAGGGCTCTGTACACTGAGGACAAGCAGGGCTCTGTGCACTGAGGACAAGCAGGGCTCTCTACACTGAGAACAAGCAGGGCTCTGTACACTGAGGACAAGCAGGGCTCTGTGCACTGAGGACAAGCAGGGCTCTGTACAGTGAGGACAAGCAGGGCTCTGTACAGTGAGGACAAGCAGGGCTCTGTACACTGAGGACAAGCAGGGTTCTGTACACTGAGGACAAGCGGGGTTCTGTACACTGAGGACAAGCAGGGCTCTGTGCACTGAGGACAAGCAGGGCTCTGTACACTGAGGACAAGCAGGGCTCTGTACACTGAGGACAAGCAGGGCTCTGTACACTGAGGACAAGCAGGGCTCTGTACACTGAGGACAAGCAGGACTCTGTGCAGTGAGGACAAGCAGGGCTCTGTGCAGTGAGGACAAGCAGGGCTCTGTACACTAAGGACAAGCAGGGCTCTGTACACTGTGGACAGGAAGGGCTCTGTGCAGTGAGGACAAAAAGTGCTCTGTACACTGAGGACAAGCAGGACTCTGTACACTAAGGACAAGCAGGGCTCTGTATACTGAGGACAAGCAAGGCTCTGTGCAGTGAGGACAGGCAGGGCTCTGTGCAGTGAGGACAAGCAGGGCTCTTTGACATGCTATGGGCTCACACATGAGGATGATTGACAAGCCAGGAGCCTGCACAGATCCCTGCTTGTCCTGTCCTCACTTTCTGTATTTGGACTCCTCACAGGCAATAGCTGCAGGGACAACATTTTTTCACCCATAAATATACACATTTTTTTTAACCAATGTATATTACAAATATATATGTAATTGTATTATCTACATTATATAAAAAGTTTTTGTTGACAACAGGTACACTTTAAAATATTATGTGGCCATGTGAGTTCATTTAAAATATAATGGTTTTTATTAAACGAAGAAGAAAAAAATACAATTATAAACAAGGGTAGTTTGCTGGAAATTCACAAACAAGGTGACGCTGTATGAGACTGCATGGCCCTTGCAGAGTCACTACTCCCAATACTATTTTTATGTAACCACAATGATCATTGAAATCAATATAAAAATTGGTTTGCATATGACTATTAATTGAGCCCTAATACCAGACTAGTAGGTAAATGTTTGCAAATATATTGCTCTGGATAAAAAACTGTATATATAAAAATGCAGAAAAAAGTACTGTAACAAAAAATGCAAACAATATACACCTCTCTTGCAGTCAGTAAATATCTGAAACAGAATGCTAGAGATGAGTGAACTTACAGTAAATTTGATTCGTCACGAACTTCTCGGCTCGGCAGTTGATAACTTTTCCTGCATAAATTAGTTTAGCTTTCCGGTGCTCCGGTGGGCTGGAAAAGGTGGATACAGTCCTAGGAGACTCTTTCCTAGGACTGTATCCACCTTTTCCAGCCCACCGGAGCACCTGAAGGCTGAACTAATTTACGCAGGAAAAGTCATCAACTGCCAAGCCGAGAAGTTTGTGACGAATCGAATTTACTGTAAGTTCGCTCATCTCTACAGAATGCATATGTGAAGTAGAATATCTTTCATGCAGTTACTTATATTGCATAGTTTGTTCAATAGTGAAATACTCCAATACAACTTGCCCATTCCACAATTAAGCAATTTTTTCTTGTTTTAAGAAAGCAAAATTTGTTGGTTACATTTGTATCAAGAAATACTCCTGCTTGTTGTGAATTGTATATGGTGCTGTGTCTATCTCACCACTGTTTCTGTTTCCCACTGTATGCCATGGAGCGCCACTGCTGCCAACAAGGGAAAACTATTTCAGTTAGCAGTGTGTGGGTCCTTGCAATTTGGAGGGATAAGTTAAAGGGGTTCTCTACTGGAAAACATTTTCCTTTAAATCAACTGGTGCCAGAAAGTTAAACAGATTTGTAAATTACTTCTATTAAAAAAACCCAATCCTTTCAGTACTTATAAGCTGCTATATACTACAGAGGAAGTTCTTTTCTTTTTTTAATCTGTCTGACAACATGCTCTCTGCTGACACATCTGTCTATTTTAGGAATTGTCCAGAGTAGGAGCAAATCCCCATAGCAAACCTCTCTTGCTCTGGACAGTTCCTGACAAGGACAGAGGTGTCAGCAGAGAGCATGTTGTCAGATAGAAAGGAAATTCAAAAAGAAAAGAACTTTCTCTGTAGTATACATCATCTAAAAAGTACTGGAAGGATTGGGATTTTTTAATAGAAGTCATTTACAAATCTGTTTAACTTTCTGGCACCAGTTTATTAAAAAGAAAATATTTTCCAGTGGAGTACCCCTTTAACATGTGCTATTTGCCTTCTGTTTTGCAAGCCATGGAGCCAGATTTAGGCAGAATAATAACCAGGGCTCGCAAAAGTTCCTTAGTGACCTATAAGGGCACCATCACATATGTTCAGTGATCTAGCCACAACTGATGCCACAATTTATGGCAAAGTGTATCAGTTGTATATACTCCGGTGCCCAGTTGTGTCTGCAGGTCAGATGGAGGAACCTTGTAAGATACGCTCCCACCATCCTGCCTATCCAATATCCCAATACTGGATAAATCTGTACCGTCCCATTCAAATCAATGGGGTTATTTGGATCATAAGTTTCCCTCCCCCACTTTTCAATAGTGCCAGAGGGAAGCTGTATATACCAATTCCCTTTTGGGCCTAAGCCCAGCCGGGACTGAATCCCTATTTCTAGGGAACCAACCCCCCTAAAATTTAAATTTTATTATTTCTCACTTGAAAAATTTATTCTTGTATACCCTATGTGTTCATATATACAGTGATATAGAAATTGAAAAATACAAAGGGGAGAAAAGATCCTTTTCTGAGTGACTGTATTAGTCCACTCCTTCATACTGGGGATTTATTGCAGCATAACCATAATTCTTAAAAGTTCCTAATTGATGTTTATATTCAGATTTGTTTGCCGCTGTATCTCCCAATTAGTATTGTCCCCAATGCTTATAAAAATTTCGCACATGTGTACCACCCGATGTTTCGCTGGGAAAACCAGCTTTGTCAAGGGTCAAGGTATCACTGGCGTGACAGACACATTATTCCGTCTTATATTAGCTATGTTTGTAGGCGTGGAATGTCAGTCATCCAATAATAAACTGCTTCCTGGGGACACAGTTCCTCCAAGACCTATATCCCTGTTTTCATTGGTCCATTTTGCCATCACTTACCTATCCTCTGAAATCATATGGGTGGTATTTCTCATGACGCTGTCTCTTACTGGTCCGTTCTGCTGTCTACTCTATCTGATCACTAGTGTTGGGCGCAAATATTCGCAATGCGAATATTTATCGCGAATATCGCATATTCGTGAATTTGTGAATATTGTGAATATAGCGCTAAATATTCGCAATTACGAATATTTGCTTTTTTTTTCAAAGTACACATCACAGTGATCATCCCTCCCTGCTTCCAGCTTGTGGTGTAAACAAGGCTCCAATGCTAGTTACTGTGTCATACTGGTGGGCGCCCGAAAATTTGCATATGTGAATTTTAGCGCATTTTGATCCCTCCCTTCTTTTAGCTCATTTATCACGCGATATTGCGCATGTGCATGCAAATTTTATGGTGAATGTGCGCATAGTAAAAAAAGGTTGTGAATATATCGAATATGCGAATTTTGCGAATATATGATGAATATTCATCCATATATTCGCGAAATATCGCAAATTCGAATATGGCCTATGCTGGTCACATGATTCCGCCGTCACTTGGTGTCATGTGAATTGTGACGTTCTCTCCTCATGACCCGTCTCACCATGTTATCTATCTGGTCACGTGATATCATTCTGGTGTAGTAACGTGATACCAGTCACATGTATCAAGATGGTCCATGTGATGTTTAACAATCATGTGAACATTCCATATGGCGGATCACGTGATCTTTTCAGATCTTACAGAGGAAAGTTTGACATATGTGAACGAACCCTTAACAAGTCTAAGACAATAAAATAATAAGCAATATCCTGCAGATATATATATATATATATATATATATATATATATATGCAGATTTATTCAGTATCTTTTACGAGTGGCGCTCAGTGAAAACAGTCAATCCAGTATACAGTATTTTCCAAGTAAAATAAGAAATACTCATAGCACTTCCCAACCATTTAGTTGTTTCAATGTTTTGTTTTTTACTTTAGGATCTTCATTACAGGTTACAAACAAGAGAAAACATCCATAGACACGAAACAACCATGTCCTTATAGGCGTGTGCTGTACAGTTCCCCCACATTAGGTGCAGTACAGTTCCCCCACATTAGGTGCAGTATAGTTCCCCCATATTAGGTTGGCAGTATAGTTTCCCCACATTAGGTGCAGTACAGTTCCCCCACATTAGGTGCAGTACAGTTCCCCCACATTAGGTGCAGTATAGTTCCCCCATATTAGGTTGACAGTATAGTTTCCCCACATTAGGTGCAGTACAGTTCCCCCACATTAGGTGCAGTACAGTTCCCCCACATGAGGTGCAGTATAGTTCCCCCACATTAGGTGCAGTACAGTTCCCCCACATTAGGGGCAGTATAGTTCCCCCATATTAGGTTGACAGTATAGTTTCCCCATATTAGGTGCAGTACAGTTCCCCCACATTAGGTGCAGTACAGTTCCCCCACATTAGGTGCAGTACAATTCCCCCACATTAGGTGCCGTACAGTTCCCCCACATTAGGTGGCACCTAATGTTGGGGAACTGTCCTCACCTAATGTGGGGGGAACTGTACTGCCAACCTAATGTGGGGGGAACTGTACTGCCAACGTAATGTGGGGGAACTATACTGCCAACCTAATGTGGGGGAACTATACTTCCAACCTAATGTGAGGAAACTATACTGCTAACCTAATGTGGGGGAACTATACTGCACCTAATGTGGGGGAACTATACTGCACCTAATGTGGGGGAACTATACTGCACCTAATGTGGGGGAACTATACTGCCAACCTAATGTGGGGGAACTATACTGCACCTAATGTGGGGGAACTATACTGCACCTAATGTGGGGGAACTATACTGCACCTAATGTGGGGAACTATATTGCACCTAATGTGGGGGAACTATACTGCACCTAATGTGGGGGAACTATACTGAATCTAATGTGGGGGAACTATACTGCACCTAATGTCGGGGAACTATACTGCCAACGTAATGTGGGGGAACTATACTGCCAACCTAATGTGGGGGAACTATACTTCCAACCTAATGTGAGGAAACTATACTGCTAACCTAATGTGGGGGAACTATACTGCCAACCTAATGTGGGGGAACTATACTGCCAGCCTAATGTGCGGGGACTTATACTGCACCTATATGAGATACACACAAAGAAAAAACTGAAGTCACTTGTTATTTTGTAAGAAATAGTACACAATTTTGTTAATCATAGCATATAGTCACATTTAAAATAGGAGAATATCCACCCGCGGGGAATAGGAATCAAACAAGGGTGTCACTCAAGTATCCTACAGAAAATGCCTGGTGTATAGTATGCAGCAAAGCTGACATGCAGTATATACATAGCAGCAGACAATTGTAAACAAGATTATAGTGCAAATATGAAATTGGGGTGGTGTCGCTCCTGTGCCAGGTCACTTACCATGTATGGTTAAGTATATACTTGTGATTATGTTTTTTTGCACTATTTGCACTATAATCTTGTTTACAATGAGAAGTTTGTGCTAATGTACATAATAATAGTTTCTTACCTGTTTCTCCAGCTGAGTTAACAACAGAATTGTAATCTGAGGCATTAAAATTAGAGTTGCTTAGGTTTTCTGCCCACATGTTTGCATTTTGTTCCATTGGGTCAGTCACCTCAGATACCACAGCAGTGATATTTAGAGCCTTGTCTGCCAAGAGTTTTGACTGTGCTAGCCTTTTTCTTGTGTCACCTGTTAGAAGGTCATATAAAAAAATATTTTTACAGTGACAAAATATATTGCATCATATATGAGTATACAATATGATCTAAACAGAGAGTTCTACAGATATGTCTTGAGTGTTGCTAAATCAGAGTAAGTCAAACTCTACAACCACAAAAGAACGATAGTATGCACTCACCGCTAGAACTGCGTCTACGGGTCCGAGAGTCCTGGGTCACGGGGTGGCATGTCAGGATGTGCCAAAGCGCTCAGAGGCAACGCCGGCCATTTCAGGCTAGCGTGAAATGGCCGACGGTGCCTCTGAGTGCTTTGGTACACCCTGACATGCAGCCCCGTTGCCCAGGACTCTTGTACCTGTAGACGCAGTTCTAGCGGTAAGTGCATGCTATCGTTCTTTTGTGGTTGTATTACTTGATCCTTTATCTGGATTGCATGCACCCTGCAGGTATCAGCAGAATTTTCCCGGATAGTGACAACTAACGTATCTCCTAGCAGCAGTATCAAAGTAAAGGATATTCATAGGAGTGCACTCTATCGTTCTCTGGCCACAGTAGGTCAAACTCTTTAAGGGTGTATTCATATATACAGTATCCTGTGCATATTGTAAGGTGTTTTCAGTCATTTAGTTTACATTGAAATCTTCAGCATTCAAACTGCAGCATCAAATATGCACAGGATACTATCGGTGCGAATTCACCCTTAGGGTAGGGTCACACAAGCCGTATTTTGCTGCTGTGTATTTTCCTAACCATTGAAGTCAATGGGTAGCAAAATAAGAAGCTGATTTTGCTACTAATTGACTTCAATGAGTAGGAAAATATGCCGCAGCAAATATGCAACAAAATACTGTACGTGTGATTCTGGAGAAATGTTTTCCAATAAGCTGGTGAGAGATGGTTATACAGATTTGCTTCTATTTAAAAAATAATTCAAGCCTTTCAGTACTTATTAGCTACCATATGTCCTGGAGGAATTCCCCTTAGTCCATGTCAGGAATTGTCCAAAGCAGGAAAGGTTTGCTATGGTGATTTGCTACTACTCTGGACAGTTCCTGAAATAGAACAGCAGCAAAAAGGTAAAGTCCATAGGAATGAATGTCCACATAAAGGACAATACCCACAGTGGTGTATGGGATTTCTACTGTATCTCTGTATACCTCTGATTACACATAGAGGTGTATGGGACTTCTGTATGTAAGGACTTTTTATTCCCTTAAAGTGGTTGAATGACAATGAAACCTATTTTCAACTGTCTAAATCCCACTTTTTTTCATCTTCTGAAGCAAACTGTCTTCTCTGTTGTCATCCTTAGCCCCACCACAGCATACATCCTGATGAGGGACAAATACCTTTAAACAGACTGCCTGCGGATTGGGTTTAATCGTTCCTTTTGGAAAGCTGTCTAGCTTGGCAAAATCCTGATCATTTAGCAAGACTCCGTAGTGAGTGATACACTTGCATTAAGGGAATGTCCCTGAAACCAGTGGCATATAAAGAGCTGCTTTGCATATTCTTCCCAGAATTCATAGTTGAGGGCTTAATGGCTTAAAATTCTCCATACATCATGCAACAGACTTCCTATTCCTGTGCACACGCTAGCTTGGAATTCAGCCAACGCTATCATCCACCTATACTACATTCTTGGAAAGAACCTCTCCCTCGTAGTAGGAGGGAGATAGAGTTGGCTGAATTCCTGGCTAGAGTGTACATGGGAACAGGAAGCCTGTTACAGAATGTACAGTCAGACAGGAAGTTGGGCTAATGAGTTTGCATCAAAAGCAGAAGGAAAGCATGAAAGACCACAGAAATGTAGTAAAATAACTTTATTTACTAATACACGTTCATCTGTTGCACAGCTGAATAAAGGTTTCTTCATCGGAAAACCTCTTTTGGGTGTATTCACACGTACCGTATCCTGAGCATATTTGAAGCTACAGATTTTATACAATAGATTTCAATGTAAATCTGCAGCATCAAATATGCACAGGATACTGTACATGGGAATAGATCCTTAAAGTTTTAATTCTAGTGGAAAATGGGGGACAGTATCTTATTACGCATGGTACCTGAAATTGCATGTATCTGATGTTTGGGGTGGCACCTGACTATTCTTGCTGCTATTGAGCCAGCAGGAATTTTGGGTGAGGCCTTATGGTTACAGACTACAAACAAATTGGTGTACAGTATAACTTGCTCCTGCAGTTGTATGTTTCTATTTTGTATCTGTTGTCTGTAGGTTACAATGCACAAAAGATCCACGACTGTGGGTATGAAAAGGCTCCAATCGGCGCTTCTCCCGGGAGTTCCAGGAATATCAGTATGGCAAGGAGCACTCGGATACTCGAGTATCACTCAAGTATCCGAGTGCTCCTTGCCATACTGATATTCCTGGAACTCCCGGTAGAAGCGCCGATTGGAGCCTTTTCATACCCACAGTCGTGGATCTTTTGTGCATTCTACCTGACCGACCTGAGACCTACTCCGGACGGGAGAGCTCCTGGCTGCACCCCGGCTAACCACCCTGATAACGGGCGAGAGGCTGCTTAAGGTGTTGCACTCTCAGTGCAACAATTCCAGGTGAGCAGACTGTGATTACCCCACATTGCTCTACCAGAATAACGGCACATTGCTGCGCACTTTTGTCTGTCTTTTTCTCCTTCATATAGTGTCTGTAGGTTAGTGAGACACAGGAATCAGATGGAAAAGAGATACACAGGATGAGACTACACACCGATTCGCTCGTAGTTTGGACCATGAAGATATACTATATATATTTGTGAAACAGCTGCAAACTCAGGATACTTTGAATCAACACAATATACAATTTTTTTTTGTGTAAGCAATGGAGCAATAAATGGCTTGTAAGGCAGACATAAGAATGAGATAATGTATAACCAAGCTTCCTGATTCATTCCTAATTATAGTAGAGTTTGCTGTTTTTTTTGTTTAAGTTGCTTACCATCCTTATGGGCTTGAAGCTGAGTAAGAACATTTGCCAGTCTTTCATTCAAGGCTGCCTTTCTTAATGCTGCAGCACTGATCCTTTGTTTGGTATCTGCCAAACCTAAACATTATGAAAATATGGAAACAAAGTACAAATAATTACTAGACAAGACAACAGGGCCTCTAGATGTTCTCCTTAGGGTGATAAGTATTTTCTGATAACAAGTTCTATAAAAGGGCTAGATGAAGTATGACGCCATTGTCTATCATAAGTAGAGATGAGCGAACTTACAGTAAATTCGATTCGTCACGAACTTCTCGGCTCGGCAGTTGATGACTTATCCGGCATAAATTAGTTCAGCTTTCAGGTGCTCCGGTGGGCTGGAAAATGTGGATACAGTCCTAGGAAAGAGTCTCCTAGGACTGTATCCACCTTTTCCAGCCCACGGAAGCACCTGAAAGCTGAACTAATTTATGCAGGATAAGACATCAACTGCCGAGCCGAGAAGTTTGTAACAAATCGAATTTACTGTAAGTTCGCTCATCTCTAATCATAAGCTTTCATTTTACAATTATGCATATACAGTGGTCCCTCAAGTTACAATATTAATTGGTTCCAGGATGACCATTGTATGCTGAAACCATTGTATGCTGAGTCCATAACTATATGGAAACCTGGTAATTGGTTCTGAAGCCACCAAAATGTCTTCCAAAAATAGGAAAAAAAAAGTGAGAATTAAAGAAAAATAAGTAGATAACTTAGGCTGGGTTCACACTACATTTTGTCCCATACGGGACCGCATACGGCAGGGGGAGCTGAAAACTTGTGCTCCCGTATGCAGTCCCGTATGTAATGCATTTCAATGAGCTGACCGGAGTGAAACGCTGACTCGGCTCATTTTTGCCCCGTATGCGGTTTTCCACCGGACCTAAAATCGTAGTCGACCATGATTTTAGGTGCGGTGGGAAAACTGCATACGGGGCAAAAATGAGCCGACCGGAGTCAGCATTTCACTCAGGTCAGCTCATTGAAATGCATTACATATGGGACCGCATACGAAGGCATATGGGAGCGCAAGTTTTCAGCTCCCCCTACCGTATGCGGTCCCGTATGGGACAAAACCTAGTGTGAACCCAGCCTAGTATAGATAAAGCAAGTCGTTACATATAAAAGTAAGAAAGAGCTGCTGGGAGCAGTAAATCACTGTCTATATCAGTGTTTCCCAAGCAGGGAGCTTCCAGCTGTGGCAAAACTACAACTCCCAGCATGCCCGGACAGCCAAAGGCTGTCCGGGCATGCTGGGAGTTGTAGTTTTGCAACAGCTGGGGGCACCCTGCTTGGGAAACACTGGTCTATGTAGAGGACAGAAGTTTCTTCAGGGTCCTGTACAGTACACAGTGTCCAAAAAAAGTAACATGGAGTCGCCCTTAACTGGTGTCCAAAGTAGCAGGTAACCCTGGTACAGGTAAAGTGTACAGAACATGTAATACCTCCCTGTACTGTAGGGGGCGCTACCAGACATCAGTCAGTGCATACGCTTCAGTAATACAGGTAAATGTAATACCTCCCTGTACTGTAGGGGGTGCTACCAGATGTCAGTCAGTGCATAGGCTTCAGTAAAACAGGGGTTTTACCAGTAAACTGCCTATTCTGATTGGTCGGTTCTTCTGGCCATTGACATGTTTCACAGATCTGGACTGTCTGTAGCATTGTATGTTGAGTCTGGTTTCCACTTGCAATGGTCCAGAAAAGACCATTGTATGTTGAAACTATTGTATGTTGAGGCCATTGTAGGTTGAGGGATCACTATACTGTATATAGCTGTAAGGCTGGGTTAAGGGCGCGTTCCCACAGGGCGTATACGCAGCGTATTTCATGCTGCGCAAAATTTACCGCAGCAGCGGGAAATACGCTGCGTATTCCTTGCTCACTATACACACAGGGCTTTCCGGCGGCAGCCCTATGTGTGTAGTGAGTTTTGGAGGCGGAGCCACGCATCACAGACACGCCGGCACACGGCCCCGCCTCCAAAACTTACTACACACATAGGGCTGCCACCCGAAAGCCCTGTGTGTATAGTGAGCTAGGAATATGCAGCGTATTTCCCGCTGCTGCTGTAAATTTTGCGCAGCGTGAAATACGCTGCATATACGCCTGTGGGAACGCGCCCTTACACTGCAGACAAATCGGTGTATATTTTATTTTGCAAGCCGATTTACCACAAAAATTCGGTCATAAGCAGTAAAAATGTGGATGCAAAATCAAATGCACCTGCATTTAGGCAGAAAATCGGTGCAGAAAATAAAATACATACCTGAAAATTTCACATTGTGTGAACCCAGCCTAAGGGTCACTCAATAACTCA
Organism: Hyla sarda; assembly: GCF_029499605.1. Taxonomy (NCBI): domain Eukaryota; kingdom Metazoa; phylum Chordata; class Amphibia; order Anura; family Hylidae; genus Hyla; species Hyla sarda. The sequence goes on from NC_079191.1 coordinate 241,969,371, forward strand.
AGGCAAGTTAGAACTTTTCACTTGAAAATAGTAATAGGCTTTCCACAGACACATTTTTTTTTTAAATAGTGTGTATTAGCATAGGCAATTTTTCATGTTGCATTTTTCTTATTATAAGTCTTTGGAGCCTCCCAACATGTGACTTTTACTGAAGAACTGTCTGTTTCTAGCCCAAAGCTTAGATAAAAAGGAAAAATATTTTATACAATTGCAAATCAACTCATTTAAGTACATAAATCTTCAGAAGGCCTCTATTGGTTGAGGTATTTTTATTAGTTTTTCTGCCATGTAGAATATATGCTTGTATAATCAGTAGATACAGGGTACTATCAACATTCCCACTGATAACTAGGAATAAAACTGTACCTAAATCTGAGGGGTCCCGCAAGTCTCTAGCTTCAGTCAAGAGTCGCGCACTTTCCCCTTTTTGGTAAACAATCTGGTTATTAGTAACGTCTACAGCCTGAAAACAGAAAATATATTTTGTAAAGTATATGGAGAAGGAGGTAAATATATATTAGATAAAGATCTATCCTGCTACCTGTAACAACATATCAGAGAACATTTGCTACATCAAAAACTGCGACAAAGATGGCATTTTTGAATATATAGTCATTTTTCAGATTAAACAAAGAATAAGAGCTGCAAGAACTGTGAAAATTATTAATACTTGTGCCAGTTAAAACACTTAGGATCCAAATCTCACAGTCATGTAACGGATCAGAACAGTTCATAGCAACAGGTAATAAGGAATGTCGCGGCTACTTACATCAATGACTCTTTCAGCAGTGCTCAATGCCAAAACAGATGTCTCGTTGGCATCCTCAACCAAAGTTAAAATTTTCTCATAGACATTGGAAGCATCGATAGCTTTCTGGACCAGTCCATTTGTATCAACACCTTTTAAATCTCTGCAGTTGTGGAAACGTACAGTGAACGAATGACAATAGAAAGATATACAGTATATCATGCACTTTTCATTTGTCTGTATCTGTCTAGAGCAGTTCATATGAATGTTGCTATTTCATATAAATGGTTGCTAATAATCTTATCAGATAATATTTAATTATGCTTATTATATTTAAATATACTTATTATCTTTTTACAAAGAGTTTTGCTACAATAAGGAATCACCATATATTACAGGATACCTATCATCAAAAAAAAACTTTTTATATATTAAAGATCAATCCCTAATGAATAACTTTCTAATTGCCTTTTAATTAAAAATGTTGCATCCTTTCATGTGTATTTTAAGTAAAAACAATTCACCACTAGGGGTCTTACCTAGCAGTTCTGGCCGCAAGCATTTCTATTGATTTCATACTCATGGCATGAGTCCAAAATCACACTGCAGCCAGGACACGTACGAGCTCAGCGCAGCTCCCTGTCTGTCAATCAGACAGGGGAGAGCGAGCGCTGTGCTGGTAATTCAGCACATCAGCTCCTACTACTGCCATCTGACTCGGCCAGCCACCCACCTTTGTTATTTTACTGCTGCAGGCATGGCAACTCTACCCTCCGATCTTCAGAGCTGCCGTGCCTGCCCTCTGCTGAGACTCTATGTGCGCTCCCGAGAGGGATCGCAGCATAGAGGAGGAAGAGGGAAGTGACGTCAGCTGACGTCACACCTGCCAGGACACTCCCCCTCCCTCTCAGACGGCTGGCAGAATGAGCAGCTTAGCTCATAGTAAAAAGGAGATTTTTCTGGGGGGACACAGAGACCATGGCTATATGCTCTTGTCACTGGGAAAAAAAAGTTGGCTCCTCCCTGGCAGGATATACCCGCCCACTGGAAGTGAGGTAATCAGTTTTGTTACAAATTACCTCATATGGGGGAACAGGTAGTGCCATGCTCCTGAACCCACACCTGAAAAAGGGAAACAAAAGGGAAATAAAAACCTAACTAAACAGCCCTTACTAGAAAATAATTAACCTGTGTCTTGCCTCCTACTGATACTAGCTAAAACTTATTACCTCACTTCCAGTGGGTGGGTATATCCTGCCAGGAGGAGACGACTTTTTCCAGTGCCTCCTAGTGTCAGCGCCTCCTAGTGGCAAGAGCATATACTCATGGTCTCTGTGTCCCCCAATGAAGGGATTAGGGAAAGTTTAGTTGTTGATAGGTACTCTTTAAATATGACTAATAAGGGGAGCTCCTGACCAGGGGATGTTCAAAGAGAACAACCACATTTTAGGTAATATAATATAAAAATGAACTGTATGTTGACTTTGACACTGCTTGGGGCATTAGGGGGTTACTTACTATAAAATTCTAATTTATTGTGCTATTATTATAATTGCTCCATCTTAGAAGCACAAACATAGGTAATACTTAAATAGGTTTTCCTACAATGCTAGGTTTACCATGGAAGAACATTTTTTTTTTAATTAACTGGCTCCAGGAAGTTAAAAAGATTTGTAAATTACTTCTATTAAAAAAAATCTTATTCCTACCAGTACTTATCAGCTGCTGAAGTTGAGTTGTTCTTTTCCATCTGACAACAGTGCACTTTGTTGACACCTCTGTCTGTCTCAGGAACTGTCCAGAGCAGGAGAGGTTTGCCTTGGGGATTTGCTGCTTGACAGTTCGGGGATTTGCTGCTACACAGTTCGTGAGACAGACAGAGGTGTCAGCAGAGTGCACTGTTGTGGTGCCGTGGTACTTAACGCACCATGACGTACATTTACGCTCCGCCATGACCGCGAGCCAGGAACCCTCCAGTAATGGCGGATCTGTGATTGCACGGATGTATGCCATTAACCCTTCAGATGCCGTGATCAATACAGATCATGGCATCTGTGGCAGTGCGGTGCCTTAAATAGATGATCGGATCGCCCGCAGCGCTGCTGCAGGGATCTAATCATCCATAATGGTGGACGGAGGTCCCCTCACCTGCCTCCATCTGTCTCCAGGGGTCTTCTGCTCTGGTCTGAGATCGAGCAAACCAGAGCAGAAGATCACCGATAACACTGATCAGTGCTATGCCCTATGCATAGCACTGACCAGTATTAGCAATCAAATTATTGCTATAAATAGTTTCCTATGGGAACTATTAAAGTGTAAAAAAAAAAAAGGTAAAAAGGAAAAAAAAAAAGTTGAAATATGTGAAATCCCCTCCCCTAATAAAAATGTAAATGATCAGTTTTTCCCATTTTACCCCCCAAAAAAGGTTAAAAAAAATTATTAATAAACATAAACTTATTTGGTAATGTTGCATGTGTAAAAGTCTGAACTATCGAAATACATTGTTAATTATCCCGTACGGTGAATGGGATAAACGTAAAAAAATTAAAAAGTAAAAAATTGCTGCTTTTTTGTCACAATTTATTCCAAAAAGAATTATTAAAACATTTATAAAAAGTAAAACCTAAGCAAAAGTGGTACCGATAAAAATGACAGATCACGGCACAAAAAAATGAGCCCTCATACTGCCCCACATACGGAAAATTTTAAAGTTATAGGTGGTCAAAACAGGGCAATTTCAAACATGCTAATTTTGTAAAAATAGTTTGAGATTTTTTTTTTAAAGTGGTACAATTATAGAAAAGCATATATCATGGGTATCATTTTAATCATATTGGCCCACAGAATAAAGAAAACATGTCATTTTTACTGTAAAGTGTACAGCGTGAAAACAAAACCTTCCAAAATTTGCTAAATTGTGGTTTTCTTTTTGGTTGCACCGTACATTTTATGGTAAAATAAGTGATGTAATTACAAAGTAAAATTGGTGACACAAAAAACAAGCACTCATGTGGGTCTGTGGATGGAAATCTAAAAGAGTTATGATTTTTAGAAAGCGGGGAGGAAAAAACGAATATGCAAAAATAAAATTGGTCTGGTCCTTAAGTCCAAAATGGGTCTGGTCCTTAAAGGGTTAAACAAGTATAATAAATGGAGCACAGAGCTAGTAAACCAACATTCTTTTTACACTTTGCACCACTTTCATCCCAATACCTGAAACTCTAATTTGTCATTAGAAAGTTACTTGTTGTTTAAGATGCAATTGTATGGTAACAGATTAATAAATTTTTAGTGGTATTTCTTTTCTTTTTCCATGTTACTACTTTTTCCCCCCCTACATTCATGTCTATGGGAGGGGGTGTGACGGCATCACGCCCCCTCCCATAGAAATGAATGTTGGGGGCGAGGCCATGACATCACGTCTCGGAGGCAGCGCCCAGCACAGAATGCTGGGGGCTACAGCAAGATCGCAGGGGTCCCAGCGGCGGGACCCCTGCGATCATACATCTTATCCCCTTAAAGAAGATATCTTATACAAAAAAAATTATCCCTATCTGCAGAATAGGGGATAAGTGGCCATGCTCCCCGCCCTGCCCCCTCCATATATCTCTATGGGGGAGCTGTTTGGCAATCTTCGGCTCCCCCATAGAGATATATGGAGGGGGTGTGACGTCCGAGAGCTAGAGCTCCATAAATGAGATTGCGGGGGGCGCCAGTGGTCAGACCCCGATCTGAAACGTATCCCCTATCTGTACGTTTTTTAGTATGAAACTTATCCTTTAAAGCATACTTTTATACATGGCAGAAAATAGCTAAATGTGAGGTATTTGCATACTTTGGAAGATCACCTACCTGGCCAGGTCATCTGCCTGTTTTTGAAGGTGTAGGGTATGGTTTACACTTCTTTGTACTAGTTCTTCAGCATTGCCAGACAAGTTAGCTATTCTTTCTTGAAGACCATTATGAGCACCATCTATTTCAGCATGGTGGCCAGATGTATCCTATACAAAAAGTGACATTAAGTGACAAACATTTTAAGACTATGAACGTTAATACATTTCTTATATATTGTACTGGCAATGGAAAAAAAATTGCAGCCAAACTAATCTGTAGACAAAAAATAACAGTCTGACATTACTAATTATTTTTTACTTAACAAATTGTGTAGTTGTATATAAAGTATGGTACTGCAGAGAGTTCTGGCAACTCTATTGTTACGCCGAGCGCTCCGGGTCCCCGCTCCTCCCCGGAGCGCTCGCTACACTCTCCTCACTGCAGCGCTCCGGTCAGATCCACTGACCCGGGGCGCTGCGATACCGCCTCCAGCCGGGATGCGATTCGCGATGCGGGTAGCGCCCGCTCGCGATGCGCACCCCGGCTCCCGTACCTGACTCGCTCCCCGTCGGTCCTGTCCCGGCGCGCGCGGCCCCGCTCCTTAGGGCGCGCGCGCGCCGGGTCTTTGCGATTTAAAGGGCCACTGCGCCGCTGATTGCCGCAGTGGTTCCAATTAGTCTGATCACCTGTGCACTTCCCTATATCACCTCACTTCCCCTGCACTTCCTTGCCGGATCTTGTTGCCATTGTGCCAGTGAAAGCGTTTCCTTGTGTGTTCCTAGCCTGTGTTCCAGACCTCCTGCCGTTGCCCCTGACTACGATCCTTGCTGCCTGCCCCGACCTTCTGCTACGTCCGACCTTGCTTCTGTCTACTCCCTTGTACCGCGCCTATCTTCAGCAGCCAGAGAGGTGAGCCGTTGCTAGTGGATACGACCTGGTCACTACCGCCGCAGCAAGACCATCCCGCTTTGCGGCGGGCTCTGGTGAAAACCAGTAGTGACTTAGAACCGGTCCACTAGCACGGTCCTCGCCATCCCTCTCTGGCACAGAGGATCCACCTCCTGCCAGCCGGCATCGTGACATCTATTCACTAGTGCGGCTGTGCGGGTATTTCTTCAATCTTGATCAAACAAGCCGAGCTCCTCCCCCAACCTTATCTCTAAAATATAGAATAAAGGGTACCCCAAAAAATAAGAAGCCTTGGGTGCCATGATTCCAACAGTCTATTTACTTTTTTGCTATGCACACAGTTCCTGAGATTTAGAGGTTTTACTATTTTGTTGATTATCTATACTTTTCATAAATTGTCAGATGGGCGAGAATTTTATTGGGAAATAGGATGTGAAAGCTAGGCTCAGGGGTTGATTACTATCTAAGGGTATGTTCACACGAGCAGATCCCCAGCACATATTACCGAAGGACCACTGTATGCTGCCTCAACATGTGCCTGCTCAGAGCGGCAATCTGCCGCTATGAGCAGACACACTGCGATGTGCCTGTTGCTGTGTGAGTCACACTGCGATGTGCGAGTTACAAGCAGTGTGTCTGCTTGTAGCGGCATATTGCCGCTCCGAGCAGGCACCTGTCAAGGCAACATACAGTGGTCCTTCAGCGGCGGATCCGCAGCGTAATACGCGTTGGGCATCTGCTCGTGTGAACATACCCTAAGGGGATGTGATTACGAAGCTAAGGGAAGTGGATCATGTTCAGGAGTTGTGATTATAAAGCTCCTGTGCCACCCCTGAGCCTTCACACCATATTATGCAATAAATTTCCCATGAAGATCGGAAACCAAGTAGTTAAGCCCTTATCTCAGGAACATGGGGGCATAGCAAGAAAGTAAAAACACATGTGGAATCAGGGTGCTAAAGAAAAGTAGGTCGTCTTTCGTAAATGGATCCAGCAGGACAGAGAATTAAAAGTCCTTTCATTACATATCTTATTCCTTTTAAATCCGCAGTGGCAGTTTACCAGAAGTGCTGTGTGTGACGCCAGCTTTAAAGTGCAACTCAAGTGATGGCTCGGAGGGCAGGATATTTGCTTAACTTTTTTTGCACCGCTGTATGAGCCTGATATTTGTGCAAGACTACAGTGTTAAATCTACGGATTTGTCAGAAGTCCTATGCAAGTCTATGGGACCTCTACAGACTGTAGCCTCGTGCAAGAAGCTGCATTCCCCTGTCCGGTGTCCTCTGGCATGTCCAACCATCTGGCGTCAAAACTTAGACACTCGATGATTGTAAACTGTTCAACTCAAATGAATGGGATCAGTTCTAGCATCAGTTTTCCTCTGGTGATAGTCACGTTCACCGGAGGGACACTATGCCGGTTGCCCAAAATTATGTGAACCCAACCAAAGCCAGGTCTGGGCTGGTGTAGATTGGCAGTGTTTTGAAGGGGTTTGCAACTTTTTGTACGACATTTGTTAGGCTGGGTTCACATATGTCCGGCGTCCGGCATAGTTTCCCTCCGGCGTGTACCAGAGGGCAACTAATGCTAGAACTGATCCCATTCAATTGATTAAGACAGATCACAATCATCCAGCATCTCAATTTTCACGCCAGATGGTTGGACTCGCAGGACGGCCCCAAACGCGTTCCCCTGTCCGACATCCAGAAACAATGGGCGCCGGATGCCATACAACCGATGACAACTGGTGCACGTTGTCATCAGTTGTGGCATCAGTTGCGTCAAGCTCTAGGCTGAGTTCACCTATGCCGGATGCCGGACATACGTGAACCCAGCCTTACCCCTACAAAGTCAAAACTGAAATTGGCTTTTGCAAGGTCGTTTGTGGCTTTTTGCCTACAGCCAAAAGTTGAAAAGAAAGTGCTTTGGCACACGTGTGGCGTTCCATGCACCAAATATAGGCAAAAAAGGATCTAAAGACAATGATAAATGTCCCCCATAGTCTCTGTAGCGCTGATTTCCATTATAGCAAGAATAGAATGATTACCTACCTCAATGTGGTGTATTTTTTATTAAAAATGCAATGGGAAAAAAACTAAAATAGAAGAGCACATTGCAGGTATTAATAGCAATGTAAGAGTTGTATCTCATTACAGAACTGCATTTTTACACATTATATCATGACATTAAACCAGCAGTATCCTCATTTGCATTCCTCCGAGCAGGTAGAGCTTTCCATCTATAGCCTAATAACTGGCATTAGCAATGCAAAGTTGCCTCCCTGCTTATACATAGCATTTTCATTTGAGCTGGTGAAATGACGGTACCTTAAGTAAATCAGTTATATCCGCAATGATCTCTTGAGAGTCATTCAGTGTCTTCCTGGCTTCAGTTATTGTGTTACTGGCAGATATTGTGGCTTCATTCATGTCAGTTATCTGGGACTAATAGAATGGAAAGTTTCAATAAAACTATGAAAAATATTCAGACTGCGGATTTCTTTTCAAAATAAGTAAAAAATAGTAAGAATGGAAAAGAAACAATTCTCCGTGTCAAGATGACAGATACAAAGTACTAGTGAGGCAGTCATAATCATGTAAATGTAGTTCCTGAAATAATGATACATTTAATATGGATAAGACTTAGCAAAGAAAATGTAGCCTTCCTGAACCTTCCACTGTATCCTCCACATACGTATTGAATCCTCCACATTTTAGATCAATGTATCGCAACCAGTGTGCCCCCACCTGTTGCAAAACTACAACTCCCAGCATGCCCAGACATCCAAAGGCTGTCTGGCCATGCTGGGAGTTGTAGTTGTGCAATAGCTGGAGGCACGCTGGTTGCCAAATGCTAGCCTTTATTTACTGGTTCACGCTTAGTGTGACATTATTGTGACCTTGATGTGACATTGTGATCCAGAAAGCCTTGAACCTCCCAACTAAACCACCAGAAACCCCACCAAAGGGGCATCGTTTCAAATTATTAAAACTTAAATGATTAATTAAAACTTAAAGGTGTACGCCACCCCTAGACATATTATCCCCCCTGATCTCCGGCCCAGCACCCTGGCGTTCTGAACATTTATGTTCAGAACGCTGGCTTTGGGCGGCCGTGGTCGTGACATCAAGCCCCCTCCATTCTTGTTTAAAGGGGTACTCGAGTGGAAATTTATTATTTTTTTTATCAACTGGTGCCAGAAAGTTAAACAGATTTGTAAATTACTTCTATTAAAAAATCTTTATCCTTCCAGTACAGTCCAGCTGTATATTACAGAGAAAGTTGTTTTCTTTTTGGATTTCTTTTTTTTTTGTCCACAGTGCTCTCTACTGACACCTCTGTCCGTATCATAGGTTTGCTATGAAGATTTGCTCCTGCTCTCCACAGTTCCTGATATGGAGGTGTCAGCAAAGAGCACTGTGGAAAGAAAAAAAAAGAAATCCAAAAACAAAAGAACTTTCTCTGTAATATACAGCCACTAATAAGTACTGGAAGGATAAAGATTTGTTCATAGAAGTAATTTACAAATCTGTTTAACTTTCTGGCACCAGTTGATAAAAAAAAAAACTTCCATTGGAGTACCCATTTAAACATGAATGGAGGGGGCTTGACGTCACGACCACGACTGCCCAAAGCCAGCGTTCTGAACATAAATGTTCGGAACGCCAGGGTGCCGGGCCGGAGTTTTAATTAATAATTTAAGTTAAAATAATTTGAAACGATGCCCCTTTGGGGGGGTTTCTGGTGGTTTAGTTGGGAGGTTCAAGGATTTCTGGCTCACAATGTCACATCAAGGTCACAATAATGTCACACCAAGAAATTTCCATAGAGTCATAAATTATTTTGGGTTGCCAAATGCTGGATGAGGGGAAAAGCTATTTTTGCTGTATTTTTATCACCATGTGCCACAATTGTCATGTGCGCCAAATCTGCGTCAGAATTTCCCAACAAAATCGCCTAATTAATAAATAACGTAAGAATAAATTATACACATAAAAGGAACCTCACAAATTGAAAACCTGACCCTGTTAGTAAATGAGGGCCACTGTGTTAGATTGTAAGGTCTTTTATTACCAAATTTGCCTCTTACACATGTATTTATGGTATGTAATCTACTACACAAATTGAACGAATAGTTACTATCTAAATTTTCAACATCACCTAATTTTTTCCACCATGTAATCAATGTTTATACTGTAAAGGAAATAGAAGCAATCTTACATCATGTATATGCAGTCTGCCATTGTTTTTCTCGTTTTTATCAGTTGTGTCCTGTATGTGCTGCCGAGCTTCCTTTAAAGCCTCTTGAAGGTCAGTGAGCTTTTTATTGTATTCAGCGATAGGCTCCAGAACAATAGGAAACAGAGATAGAGTGTTGTTGTGTGTCTGCAGCCAGTCCTCCTGAACCTCTGTTAACACTGTAATATAAGAGGTTGTCACTTATAATTTAAGTAACTCATAGATGTAATTCTATAGATAACAAGGAACAATAGCACATATTGTAAAATAGTATCATTATTTGAGCCATGACATGATGGTTAAGTAAGTATATGGCTTTTTAAGTACTATATACCAGAGGACACTATAGCATTTAAAATAACTTACAATAATATGCAATTTGTATCTCGTCCAAAGCTAGTTTCCTATGCAGAGTAAAGTTTAGCAATGCAAGGTCCTTGAGCATTTGTTCTGCTTCCTTTGTGGTCTTAACGCGATCAGTTTGGCTGACCTCTCCTTGTAAGGATTCATAATGCTTTAGCTTTGCAAGTGTTTCTGTGGAAAAATATAGTTCATTAAGAATGTAAAAAATTACTAATGTGATTGTGTCCATGGTAACAGACTACATGCAAACACTGCGTAGTTAGATCCTAAAGTTGGGTGATGGAGCCCTAACATGTTGCTGTATGAAGCCCAGAACCCTCTGATGGCACCCCTTTTTTCAGACAGTTGCCATTCCTGCCTATATTTTATTTGTCTTAGTTTCATGTTAAGTTATAGTGCAGGCAATAACTTAGCAGCCGAAGGTGTTTGTTGAAGCTCCTAGGCCCCAGTGCAAATTCTGTAACAAGGCACCCACCATGTGCCATTAACAATATTGGTGCCATCTAATGTATCATTGGGGCCCTTGGGTTTCCTCAGGTACCAGAGAATGGTGCTACTCTATGGCAGTGTTTCTCAAGCGTGGTCCTCTAGTACCCCCAACTGCTCATGTTTTCTGGATTTCCTTAGTCTCTAACAGGTGATATTATTATGGTCAGTTAATCAGGCATCACCACAGTTTTATCACCTGTGAAAAACTAAGGTAATCCTGAAAACATGACTTGTTGGGGGTACTCGAGGACCACGCTTGAGAAACTCTTCTATGGGATTAGTTCTCTGTTACAGTGCAGTAATAGGGCCCTTACTCCATTCTTATAGGAGTCTAAACATACAAATGAGCCATCAGCCTTAACCAGATCAACAACTGCTGTCTGCAATGGTGATGGCCTATTGTACAAGTGACAATCTGTGTCATCTATGAAATGAACTGAAATAGATCCTGGTTGTACCCAGTGAAGATCTGTCCCCTTTTTGATTAGTTCTATCAGAAGCGGTGCACACGCTAGAAAGACCACCCAAACACCTGTTCACTGAGATGATACTTTCATTTATTAAACCAGGAAGAGACTACAGTTTTTTTTATACGGTTATATAATGCTGTGTGCAGGAGTTTACTTGAATTCGGTGTGAAAAACAGCTAATTGGTTAAAACTCCTTCTATGTATTTCTTATCTCTACCACATTCCAATCCAGAACACCATCTTCGAAGCTCGATGAAGGGAGCAAACAGATGGGGGTGGGAGGGAGCAGTTCATCTTCAGCGAGGATAAACAACCCCTTTATATATATGTTAGTAGCACATATCAATCCACTACAGTTTATATTAGTACATATGAGTCCACTACACTTCAGTCTCAGCCTTTCTTGACCTAAACACATGCAATATAAACTGCACCCTTGTATGGAAAACAGACACTGTCACTTAGGCCATGTTCACACCACAGAATCTGTGGGCAGATTTTCCAGGGCGGTGCTAGGACTGCACAGACTGCAATGCTGTCCCCATATATGGCAATTAATTTCCGAGCATATCCACCGAAAAAATGCTTATGTACATGTATTCTTACTGCCAATATGCTCAGAAATGCATTTCCATCTAAAGTTTTTCTTTTGTGTGTCTTCATTATGTGTGTGCCTTCTTTCAAGGAGATGTCAGCATCTCCAAGGTTTCCTACCCCCCGCAGATCATGAAAACTCTGGAATTTGTTATGTTACAAATAACCTTTTCTTAATAAGATCATTTAACATTTATTTTAATAATAAAAAAAGAACAAAAAAAAGTGCTGTTTACCTTGGATGCCATTCTCTATATCACTGATTTGTTCTGCAGTCATCTTCGCACGGTCAAGCACTGCCATGGTTTTCTTGTGTATCTGCTGGCCTTTTATCTCTGCTAGATTTCCCTGCAAGTTGCCAATGTCAATAAAAGTTCACAGAGTTGTATTCGTTTTAGATAGATGTAAACTGCTTCTCAGTCTGTTTTTTTGTACAGCACATTCCTTGCGCAGCTGGGTGCAGAGTGCACATACAGTACATGGCTATAATGCATAAATACCAGCCCTGGGCACACATTGGCCCTGATTTATTAAAAGTGGAGTGTAGGTTTCTTTGTGGGTTTTAATTCCCTACAATTTTTTTCCACGGTATTTACTAAGCTTTCCCTACATTTTGCACTTTTCCCTACATTTTGCACTTTTCCCTACATTTTGCTTTTTTTTTTCTTTTCTTTTTTTTTTTTTACACATGCTCTGATCTATAGGGTTTTCCTCAGCTCAAATCCAGCACATTTTCTGTGGAAATCTTAGTAAATATGTTGGGTGCCCCAACAATCTGGTGCCCCAAGACACAATCAGGGGCATTTACTAAGGGATTTAGTCATTTTTTTCTGACTATTTTTGGCGCAAAATTGTCGCAATTGCACCTACCCTATTTTTTGTGCGACTTTCTCTAGCAAGAGCTAGAAAGTCAAATTTTTTTTAACGCAAGTTTTCATTTTTTACTTGCAGTGGTCAGGAATTTATTAACTGAGACAGTGGCAGTTGCGCAATAAACTGTTGCAACGGCCGTAAAAATTGACTAAATTTACTCCAGCTCCAACATGGAGCAGAAAAAGCTACTGCCGCCCGGGCTCCGACATACTTTCTCCCCGCTACCCTCACTGCGCTACCGGGACACTGCAGTGACTTACATCCCCCCCTCTCACCTGCCAGCGCCACACAACTCCCATCTGTTTGCTAACTGTTGCAAGACTACAAGTCCCAGCATGCCCTTACAGTGAGGACACGCTGGGAGTTGTAGTCTTGCAGCAGCGGGAGCTGAGCGGCGCGGGCGGGAGACAAGGGGGGGATGTATATCAGTGTGAGGGTAGCGGGGAGGCAGTATAAGGAGCCCGGGCGGCTGCACTGTAATGTCAGCCCGGGCTCCTGCCCTGACAGCCAGAGGCTTTGGCTGTCAGGGCATGCTGGGTGCTGTAGTTTTGCAACAGCTGGAGGGCCACAGTTTGCAGACCACTGGTTTGTGGTCTATAAACTGTAGTCCTCCAGCTGTTGCAAAACTAAACAGCTGCAGGGGACCGGCGAAGACGTTCACTTACCCTTCCGAGGCTCCAGCGACGATCGCTGACGGAGTTGTAGTTTTGCAACATCTGGAGGCAACCTGATTGGGAAACACTGGCCTAAAACAGTGTTTCCCAACCAGGGTGCCTCCAGATGTTGCAAGACTACAACTCCCAGGTTGGGAAACACTGTGCCCGGCCTCCACCCCACCTTACTGTAAGGGCATGCTGGGAGTTGTAGTCCTGCAGCTGGGGGCAGGGGACAAGCTTGTCACTTGCCCACACATCTCCTGCACCACACAACTACAACTCCCAGCATGTCCTTACTGTAAGGGCATGCTGGCAGTTGTAGTCATGCGGGGCAGGAGATGTGCGAGCAGGTGATAATAAATGTACTAACCCATTTTTTTTTTCTTCTCATTTCAGATCTGTGTATCCTGTGGACTCCTTCGGATTCGGTGGACTACTTCGATGACCAGCATTTTTCTTTGTTTGATTTTAATAAAATGGTTAACGAGGGCTTGTGGGGGAGTGTTTTTTGTAATAATTTTTTTTTTAAACCTGTTGTGTTTTTTCCTTACTTTACTAGACAGGCTTAGTAGTGGAAGCTGTCTTATAGATGGAGTCCATTACTAAGCTGGGCTTAGAGTTAGTCACAAAAACAGCTAGTGCTAACCCCCTATTATTACCCCGGTACCCAACGCCACAGGGGTGCCGGGAAGAGCCGGTACCAACAGGCCTGGAGCGTCAAAAATGGCGCTCCTGGGCCTAGGCGGTAACAGGCTGGCGTTATTTAGGCTGGGGCCTGTTGGTACCGGCTCTTCCGGGCACCCCTGTGGTGTTGGGTACCGGGGTAATAATTGGGGGTTAGCGCTAGCTGTTTTTGTGGCTAACGCTAAGCCCGGCTTAGTAATGGACTCCGTCTGTAAGACAGCTTCCACTACTAAGCCTGTCTAGTAAAGTAAAAAAAAAAAAAAACACAACAGGTTTAAAAAAAAAAAATTATTACAAAAAAACACTCCCCCACAAGCCACAGGATACACGGATCTGTAGAAGTAATAAAAAAAAATAAAGTGTACAGTAAATTTCCCACTTTTGCCTATGTGTGCCAAATTTATTAATGCCGTGCAACAATTTAGTAAATTTGTTGCACATAGTCAAAAATGAAGTAGAAAAAAACAGGGTAAAAACCAGACTACATAGTAAAAGATTAGTAAATGCCCCTCAATATTGTAACAAAAATTCTCACAATTCTTAGGCTAAGTTTCCACTTGGTTTTTTTTCTGGCAGTTTTTGGATATCTGCCACTGCAGTTTTTGAGCCAAAACCATAAGTATATTCAAAAGGAATAGGACATACAAAGGAAGGACTTACACTTCTCCTTCCTTATTGATCCACTTCTGACTTTGGCTCAAAAACTGCAGGGGCAGTATTCCAAAAACTGCCAGAAAAAAAACAAGTGGAAACTTAGCCTTAAAGAGGTTTTCTGGGCATTTTTCATGGACTATTTACGGACTATTCTCAAGTATACTGATCAGCTGCAGACACGACTACATCTCTGAAATATACACAATAACACAATAAACCACCATGCCACCAAACAGCAGATCAGACATTGATGGCCTATTGTTTGTGAAGGTCATCAATAAAAAAGTGCCTGGGAATGCCTTTAAAGTTGTTCTACAACAAAAATACAATAATCACATGTGATCTCTCCAAAGGTGTGTACTTACCTTTTCTGCAAGTTTGTTGACTTCTAACTGAAGAAGATCTCCTTCAGTTTCAAAATACCCAGTCTGAATATCTTCATATAATGATTGATTTTGCTTCTCTATTAATTTATCCTAAAAAATAATAAAACAGAATAACCATAAATGATAATATAAAATCACAAAGGTATCTTTTTGTTAGAAGGGTCCCAATAACAATAAGCTGATCGCATGGTGTCCAGCAGCTAAGTCCCAGTGATCAGTTGTAATGTGGAGGAATCCTGGCAGCAAGAACTTAAAGGGGTACTCCGGCCCAAATACATCTTTTCCACTATCCAAAGGATAGGGGATAAAATGTCTGATTGTGGGGGGTACTGCCGATGGGGACCCCCGCAATCAGTCATTCAGAACCCAGCTTTGTGAGCTCTCCATCACGCCCTCACCCATAGACTTGGGGGGGTGGGGCGGGGCATGATGTCACACAGGGGCGGAGTTGTGACTTCACGATATTACAGCCCCGTGGTCATCACTCTGCACACTCAGAGCCTCCAACACTGCGGCAACATCTTCTCCCCTATGCTTTGGATAGGGGATAAGATGTATTAGGGCCGGAGTACCCCTTTAAAGAGGACCTGTGGTTAGTCCAAAAAAATGAAAAACCATCTCGGGTGATAGGATAGAACCTTGGAGGATAGTTCACATATGTTGAAGAGAAAGAGAAGAGCAAACACAAGGTAGTATGAAGGAGAAAATCATATAGGCTGTGAATAAGTATAAAGAAAAATAGGGCTCACACAACAAGCTGTGCAGGCTGACTAAACTAAGTAAGCAAAAAAAAAACTATAGGGAAAAGCAAACAAAAGGAAAAAAAAAAAAAAAAGAAAAGCATTTCAAAGGAGTCCATAAGTGCACTGTCATATGGGGCCCTATAGAATGGGATGTGCTGTTTTAGCCCCTGTCCACTATTGTAAATGGATGAAGGTACCAATCAGGGAACCCAGGCTATTTAGTCAGAAATCCTTGAGCAGTTTTTCTAAAATGAGGTAAAATCATTAGTGGTTCAAACAACAAGAAGTAGAAGTATCCATCTTTTGCACTGTACTTTCTGACCCTTTATCATTGTATTGGGGTCAAATACTGCATTAAAATCTGACAATACTGATCAAAACTGAATGGCTATGTTCCCACCGTGTCTTTTTCCATCTGAAACATAAAGTGCACTACATGGCAAAAAACTGCGTAGAGCAAAATGTGAACTAACGTGTGTTTTCCATTGAAAAATATGGGATGCATATTACACAAATTCTTCTAAACATATTTTGGCACACATTGTCCCTGATTTACTAAGAGTGTTGTGTAGTTTTCTTTGTGGGTTTTAATTCCATACAATTTATTTTCCATGGTATTTACTAAGCTTTCCCTACATTTTTCACTTTTCCCTACATTTTCCTATTTTTTTTACACATGCTCTGATCTGTCGGGTTTTCCTCAGCTCAAATCCACCACATTTTCTGTGGAAACCTTAGTAAATATGTTGGGTTTTTGGAAAATGTGGGGAACACGCCCCTTTTCGGTGACCACACGCCCATTTCCAGATGGCCCCACCCATTTTTCAGGGTTTCTTAGTAAAACAGAGAGTTTTTTTTTTTCAATTCTGGCGCAAATTCTGGCGCAGACAGAATTTCTGGTGCAATGCGCAAGAATTTGGCGCACAGCCCGACAAAACATGTCAGGTTTGCAATAGTAAAAAAAGAAGGCCAATATATTGGATGCGGCCTCTGTTTGACCTTATAACTTGAGTGAAAGTACTGACTGCATCTAACCTCCCATTCCATGGATATTTAACCCCTTAAGGACTCAGCCCATTTTGGCCTTAAGGACTCAGACAATTAAATTTTTACGTTTTCATTTTTTCCTCCTCGCCTTCTAAAAATCATAACTCTCTTATATTTTCATCCACAGACTAGTATGAGGGCTTGTTTTTTGCGAGACCAGTTGTCCTTTGTAATGACATAACTCATTATATCATAAAATGTATGGCGCAACCAAAAAACACTTTTTTTGTGGGGAAATAAAAACGAAAAACGCAATTTTGCTAATTTTGGAAGGTTTCGTTTTCACGCCGTACAATTTATGGTAAAAATGACATGTGTTCTTTATTCTGAGGGTCAATACGATTAAAATGATACCCATTATTACATACTTTTATATTATTGTTGCGCTTGAAAAAAATCACAAACTTTTTAACCAAATTAGTACGTTTATAATCCCTTTATTTTGATGACCCCTAACTTTTTTATTTTTCCATATAAGTGGCGGTATGGGGGCTCATTTTTTGCGCCATGATCTGTACTTTTTTTTGATACCACATTTGCATATAAAAACTTTTAATACATTTTTTATAATTTTTTTTTTAATAAAATGTATTAAAAAAAGTAGGAATTTTGGACTTTTTTTTTTTCGTTCACGCCGTTAACCGTACGGGATCATTAACATTTTATTTTAATAGTTCGGACATTTACGCACGCGGCGATACCAAATATGTCTCTAAAAATTTTTTTTTACGGTTTTTGGGGGTAAAATAGGAAAAAACGGACGTTTTACTTTTTTATTGGGGGAGGGGATTTTTCACTTTTTTTTTACTTTTACTTTTACATTTTTTTTACATTTTTTTTTACACTTGAATAGTCCCCATAGGGGACTATTCATAGCAATACCATGATTGCTAATACTGATCTGTTCTATGTATAGGACATAGAATAGATCAGTATTATCGGTCATCTTCTGCTCTGGTCTGCTCGATCACAGACCAGAGCAGGAGACGCCGGGAGCCGCACGGAGGAAGGAGAGGGGACCTCCGTGCGGCGTTATGAATGATCGGATCCCCGCAGCAGCGCTGCGGGCAATCCGATCATTCATTCAAATCGCGCACTGCCGCAGATGCCGGGATCTGTATTGATCCCGGCACCTGAGGGGTTAATGGCGGACGCCCGCGAGATCGGGGGCGTCGGCCATTGCCGGCGGGTCCCTGGCTGCGATCAGCAGCCGGGATCAGCCGCGCATGACACGGGCATCGCTCCGATGCCCGCGGTTATGCTTAGGACGTAAATGTACGTCCTGGTGCGTTAAGTACCACCGCACCAGGACGTACATTTACGTCCTGCATCCTTAAGGGGTTAAAAAAATGTTTGTTAATATATTATACAATTGAATAGATAACTACTGCAGTTGTGTATTCCAGAGTGTTACAACCGCTGGCCCTGTTCTTTAGTACATCAGAGGTAAAAAAGGTATGCCGACATATACTGCGTGCAATGGGCCAAACTTAGTCAAACTGACTATTCATGGTCCATTTTTAAATATTTTATTTTGAAGGACTCAAGAGCACAGTCATTTTTTAATTTTTAGAAAGGACTAAACATTTTTTTTTACTCACTACCCATGCACTGCAGCATACCTTTTTGACTTCGGACCTACTTATATACAAGGCCAGCTGTGGTAACATCTAAGGGAATGCTTTCGAATACTCAAAGATCTTCAAAAATCTATACCTTGAGAAGGACCACAGAGGAATTAATGTTGCCAAGAAGTCTGTTCACTGCAACTCCAGTGGATATGCTCAGTATAGTTGACCTAGTTTCATTGACAAGTAAGGCGCTGAGTCGGAGGTCATCGATCAGGTCCCAGATACATTTATCACAATCTAGGGAAGCAGGAGAACAATTTACAATACTTAACGTATCTGACAACATTTTCTGTAAGACACAATGTCACTTTTTCCATTTTTAAACAAATGTCATATTTTCTTTGTATCTGCATCAAGTACGTTTTACCTATTTAAGACTTTAACAATGTTGTGTTTACTGGACAACCTTAGCACATTAGCTCTATTAGGGCATAACAACTTCCTAGAGAGAGGCCCCATTTAGGTCCCCCCTCTATTAGCCAAAGCTTAACGTTATTATTTACAGTTTCCAATGGGAAAGTTGGGCCCCTTCTTCACAGATAAATCAGACTGTTGACCACTCTACTCTTTATGAGGTCTAAATAATTATTCCCGTGAGGAAAAATAAATCTTTGGTTCTGTGACAGAGAGGATGGCTTCGTTTTTTGTCGTCAGGATAATAAATGATGATTTGTTATAGGTATTGAGTTTGAGACTTACTGAATGAACAGTCCATTCCACTTGGGGCTTCAGGGTCTTCTAACAAACATTCTCCAGTTCTATTGTTACAAGGACCACCGCCACAGTTGCATTCTTGTTGAACAGAAAAAAGTGTTAGCTCTACCCACAATAAGCAAGTGGTTATTTTACAGAAAAGAGTACACATGCTTATTATTGTACATAATGTGCAACATATGTATAGTACAGAATCATTTCACATGGTAACTGCAGTATTATGAAAGGCGTGCATGGTAAGCATTAAATCAGTTCCAGATATAGGTGGTCACAAGGAAATACAAGCTCATTTTTTCTACCCTTTATGTCAAATGTTCATATGTTTCCAAACCTCATCATTCCAACTTCTTAAACAAAATGTTTTTAATACGAGGTAGCATTTTGTGTAAGTTGGGTAAGTCCAGGGCTCAAGTCCTCCAGGAATGTGTGGGAACTGAGTTCCTGCACTTTTTCCCCAGCAGGAAGACTGTTCCCATTAGCAGAAGTCCTGCAGGAACATCCCTTAAGTGGAAATCTTGGGTGAGTTCCTACACTTTTTTTTCCCAGGACTTGACCCCTGGGTAAGTCATCCCTTATATTATAATATATTATATTATAATGTATTTATTATTAAAGTGATAGTCCAGTTGGGACACTGGTTGTGGACACTTGCCCTTGCATGTAACTGCTGAAGCCAGTAATCGGCTGCAATGTTCTGTGCACAGTGTAAGGTGATGTCATCTAGCTGGGACAATGGCAGCACTGGACTAGGAGAGAGCTGTGGGGTTTATTATAGCTTTTTTTTAAAAATTATTATTTATCCCCTGCCCCATCTTATTTTGTCAAAATTATTAAGGGGTTGCCTTTAACCCTTTGACAACATCCATTGTGTATGGAGCGGGCTGAGGAGCTGAGCCCATTCCATACACAGAAGAAGGTACCAGTTAATATCCTTAGCTAACACTCACTGTCAGTGACTGTCATTGGGGATAGCACCGATGCTGATCATTTAACCCCCTCCCCATATACTGTGGCATCTTGGTGATTAGAAGCAATGTGCCAGTCCCTTATGGCCTCTGACCATCTTCCTCCAGCGACATAATTTAGGGTTATCATGGCAGCCAGTGGCCTCCTGAATGAAGTATGTAACAACTAAAGTATACTTTATAAGCAGTCGTATAGTCGTATGTGTAGGTCCCCTAGAATGACTAAAAATGTCATTTTATATATATATATATATATATATATATATATATATATATATGTATATATATAATGTTTTAAAAAAATATAAACAATGATCTATATTAAAAATGTACATTACTCCCCTTGTCCCATTTTTCAAATAAAAAATCAAAACTACTAAGAAAGAAACAAAGTTGGTCCTACTGCATATATGAATTTCCAAATCACTAAAGGGAACCTGTGGTCAACCCAAAAAAATAAGACAGTATAGCTTGGATTGCCCTGATCATACACCTTTTTACAGGTTCTTGACATGCTCTTCCATTCCTGAGATATGTGGATTTATAATTTGCCTGACAATTCTGGAAATCATTCAGATAGGTGGGACTTACTTTAATAATAGGACTGTCTCTCGGGTGATGGGCGGGATTATACGATCAAGGGGTGTATATGAGGCATACATGTATATGATTGTACAACATTCACAACTCCTGACTGTATAATCCTGCCCATCACCTGATATTCACGCCCATTTATGCCCATCCAATGATTCTCTAAATTGTCAGACAAATAATAAACCCACATATCTTGGGAACGGGAGGGCTGTGACTGGGGCATCCTAAGCTATGTAATGATAGTAACATGTCATTTTTTTTGTTGGTTCCTAAAGGTCCTCTGTTAAATATAATGCTTTTTATCACACAAGGTGAACACTGTAAGTGATTAAAAAAATAATAACAGACTTTCCGATCTTTGCTCATCTAAAAACCCAAAACATTTTATAAAATATGATGAAAAAGCTTTACTCAAAATGGTACAAAAAAAAAAAAAGAAATAAAAAACAAGCCCTGATATAACACTGTCATCAGATAAATACACCACTCTTAAAATACAGGGAGGAAGAAACAAAAATGATATGGTGCTCTATTCTATCTTCAGAAGTCCTATAGAGAGTGAATGGAGTAATGGTCAAACATGCATGCTGCCTCTCCATTCAGTCAGGGCATACGGGACCACCGTTTTAGGTTTACTAGGGGTCTCAGAAATGGAACCCTCACCTTTCAGCTTGGTATCAACTATCCTGATCTTAAAGGGATACTCCAGTGGAAAACATTTTCTGTTAAATCAACTGGTGCCAGAAAGTTAAACATATTTGTAAATTACTTCTATTTAAAAATTGTAATCCTTCCAGTACTTATCAGCTGCAGTTTACTACAGAGGAAGTTATTTTCTTTTAAAATTTCCTTTCTGCCTGGCCATGATGCTCTCTGCTGACACCTCTGTCAATTTGAGGAACTGTCCAGTGTGAGAGCAAATCCCCATAGCAAACCTATCCTGCTCTGGACAGACATGGACAGAGGTGTCAGCAGAGAGACTGAAAGAAAATTTAAAAAGAAAAGAACTTCCTCTGTAATATACAGCAGCTGATAAGTACTGGAAGGATAAAGATTTTTTAATCCCTTAAGGACCAAGCATTTTTCTGTTTTTGCATTTTTGTTTTTCCTCCTTACATTTTAAAAATCATAACCCTTTCAATTTTGCACCTAAAAATCCATATGATGGCTTTTGTTTTGCGCCACCAATTCTACTTTGTAATCACATTAGTCATTTTACCCAAAAATTTATTGCGAAACAGAAAAAAAAATCATTGTGCAACAAAATTGAAGAAAATAAAGCCATTTTGTAACTTTTGGGGGCTTCCGTTTCTACGCAGTACATTTTTCGGTAAAAATAATAGACATGTGCAATTCGTTTCGGAACAAATACTTAATTTAAGGAATTTTCCCGTTTTCGGGTGTTCGTTACAATCCGAATGCACGAAAAAAAAATCGAATATTTCCAAAAAAGAATATGAATATACGGTTAACGAATGCATTCGTTAAATAACGGATAACGAATAATGCATGTTAACGAATAACGAATGCATTCATTATGAGTAAACCGAATGTAAGGAATGAATTACATTCTTTTCATTGGGTTTACCTGAGGAAAACTTGCCTTCCTACACAGAGAAAACTGCAAAAAAGGTGAAAACAACAAGAATCCTAAGGTAACACCTGATATTTATTACAAAAGAGGATCAGCAAGTGAAACTAATGTGCATTTCGTTTAGTAACAAATGCTAAATTTAACGAATTTTACAGATATAACGAAAGATCCAAATTAACAAATGCATTCGATGTTATTAACGAATGAATCCGAAAACGAATTTTTTTTTTAGCCTAACCGAATATAACTAATTAACAGCATTCCGAATATTCACAGAACCGAAAATTTTTTAAAATGAAAATGAACGAAACGAAAAGAAACAAAATTTTTAGTTCTGCACATGTCTAAAAAATAAAACCTTATCTTTATTCTGTAGGTCCATACGATTAAAATGATATCCTACTTATATAGGTTTGATTTTGTATTACTTCTGGAAAAAATCATAACTGCATGCACGTAAATTGTCATCTTCTGATCCCTATAACTTTTTTATTTTTCCATGAACGAGGCAGTATGAGAGCAAATTTTTTGCGCCGTGATCTGAAGTTTTTATTGGTACCATTTGTGTTTTGATCGAACTTTTTGATCGCTTTTTATTCATTTTTTATGGTATAAAAAGTGACCAAAAATACGCTATTTTGAACTTTGGAATTTTTTTGCGCATACGCCATTGATCGTGCGGTTTAATTAACTATATGTTTTTATGGTTCAGACATTTACACATGCGGCGATACCACATATGTTTGTTTTTATTTTTATTTACACCCTTTTTTTTAAATGGGAAAAGGGGGATGATTCTGATTTTTATTTGGCAAAGGGTTAAATCACATTTATTAACTTTTTTTAAAACTTTTTTATTCAGTGTTATAGCCCCCTCTAGGGGCTATGATACAGCATACACTGATTGCAGGCACTGTTCAATGCATTGCCATAGGAATGCATTGATCAGTGTTTTCTGCGCTTGATTGCTCAAGCCTGGATTTCAGGCTTGGAGCAATCAAACGCTGATCGGACAGCCAGGAAGAAGGTAAGACTCTTCCCACTGTTCTCTCAGCTGCTCGGGATGCCGCAATTTCATCGGTGAAATCGCAGCATCCCGAACAGCTCCGGCGAGCTAAACGGCAGTGTATTCTCCCGTTTTAGACGCCCCGATCAACTTTGATTGCGGCGTCTAAAGAGTTAATGCAGGACATCAGCCCGATCGGCGATGTCCGGTATTAGCCGCGGGTCCTGGTTGCTGATAGCAACCGGGATCCCACAGATATGAAGCGCGCTCAGCCTCTGAGCGCGCTTCGCAGATCGGGAGCCGCCACTGACGTAAATATACGTCCGTGGTCATTAAGGGGTTAATAGAAGTAGTTTACAAATCTGTTTAACTTTCTGGCACCAGTTCATTTAAAAGAAAATGTTTTCCAGTGGAGTACCCCTTTAAGATGACACAGTCAAAGGGTTAAAACTGTATTTTTTCTTAGTTTCTAATTGTATTTTTTTTTAGACTTACAGTTAGAGTTTTGGATTTACAGTATGTATATAGTTTTTAAATATTTGGAGACATTATCTATCTATAAGAACATTGTTTTTCGTGAAAAAAACCGACAACACTATTTTTACAATACTTACTCTGACAGCCATACGGCCCATAATTCCAATATCCAGACTTGCATCTATCACATTTCAGACCCCCTGCCCCAGGTCTACATCTACACTGTTGAGTTATGGGGTCGCAATTGTTATCCAAGGAGGCGCGGTTGCACTCACACTTCTGACAGCCCGAACAGCTGTCATAGCTATGGTACCCAATCTAGGAAATTATATCACAGAAATAATCACATAATGCAAATGTAAAAAAACAATAAAACCTAATAAATAGAATAACAATTTACCATTTAACATAAGATGACTTTACTAATTACATTTCAGTCGGTAATGGACATGCTTACCGAAGATCCGTTTGTGTTAGTGGTAAATTGCAGTGTTTGTGTGAACTGCCTATTTCCTGTTTCTGTGCCCTCCTGCTACAATTTCCAGGATCCCTTGTTTCTAGGTGGGAGGTAACTCATCTCCCTCCCACACATAAGCCACAGCACCAATTACAACACAGCTAGGCTTCCTTCCATGCGTGCTATGCTTGAAACTACAATACCCTGCAGCCTTCTGAAGAACAATCTCCCTCCCACCCAGCAGTTGCTTCACCCATTGAAGCACAGACACGTTCCCTTTCAACACCTGACTAGTGATGCATTGTCTCGGACCACACTGCAAACTGGGAAAGGCCTGAAACAACAGTCATTTTGTATGTTGCTAAGAGTGAACATTCGTGGCAAAGATCACATAGAAATTGCTAGACCAGCCATCAAACACAGGTACAGACACTATAATATGAACTACACTAACTTTACAGTCCCTGTAGTACAGTCAAATAAAAAATAAATCCCAGAATACCCCTTTAATAGGAGATGTGCAAACATTGAAACTCTGCACGCTACACCCTCTACATATAACTTCCCAGAGTTGAGTAAATAGCGTATATTCCTATGCTATGCCATTTGCGCACCTCCCATTAATGTCAATGGTAGATATCCGCAAATTGGGTAATATTGCTGGTATAGCTGTTTTCAGAGGCCAAACATCTCCATCAGCTTCAAACAAGCTAGCGATGGGCAAGAAGTCATCTTTTCCCTACATGGGAAAAGCCATTTCATTCTAACTTACTATTGAAAATTCTATTTATTTACACATTTCATGCAATATTTTATTACATTTAATGGATTTTTTTTGCTGGTTTAAGCTAGCTTTATGTCTAAAATTGCACCATATAAAAGCAGGGTAACAATATAAAGTGTACGTCACAATACATCTGTTGCACTTGAGCACTGAGGCCATTACCTCTATGCATAGTCTATGCTGATGTCACTGGCACTTCTGCCAGGGACTCTGGAGCAACAGAGGTGCTGGACCAGGCATGACTGGCAAGTCTAATATTTTCTTTCTCAATTTTCACTCCCAATCTATGAATTTTTTTTGGTAATCCCTCCCTCACAAAAAAACCCTTTAAATATGCAGTATTATATAATTGGTTGTTTTAGTAAAAATGGAAATCAATACTCACTTGACAATGATCGCAGGTAGTTCCAGTGACACCGGGTTTGCAGTGACATTTTCCTGTTATGTCATTGCAGAATTCAGTACCACACTTGGAACACTTGCATTCTGAAATGGGAAAATGGCATTATGAAAACAACATTAGTCAACAAATGCTAAATCATGTACTCAAATGTTAACTAGGCTCGGATTATTATAAATGCACCCATTATTTATATTGACCTTTATCTACTGACCTAACATTAAAACATGGGAGCCAGAAGCGGCTATAGACTTTGTGAGGCCTTAGGTGAAACTTGAGCATGAGGCCCTCACTGACGAGATGTCACAGCGTAGTGTGGGTTGCAGAGCGAGTTACTACAGCGACTGTTTCTGCATTGTTTTTAAACCTTTTCTGCACTCAGTAAAAAGACTCTCTACTAGATTTTGTGCCTTCAGCAAAAAAGAAAAAAAAGGAAAAACCTCAAAATCTATAAAAGCTACATAAATCTTCTATACAATCGTCCCCCGACATACAATGTCCCTGACATACGACACTTTCAACATACGATGGCCTCTCAGAGCCCATCGAATGTTGAAGGCAGCATCAACATATTCTTCTGTGTGTCGGGGCCATCGCTAAAACAGCTATCCGGCAGCGCTGACTGCTTCAACAGCCGCCAGATAGCTGTTTAACCGGTTGCCGTCTAAGCACGAGCCGGCTCGTCCTGAGACGGCAACCAGAGCATGGCTGTGCCATACCAGCCGGCCCCAATTCCTGTTGTTGGGGGCCGCCATTAATAGCTGACAGACGATTGCCACGGGCGGCTATTAACCCTTCAGATCGCCGCTTTCAATCTGTTCCCCCGCTGTAATTGCCCTCTTGCCTGCAGTCTGGTGTCCGCGATCTCTGGTTCAGCAGCACTCAGTCTCAGCTCCTCAGCTCTGAAGGCGCCAGCCATCCTCCTTCAGGACTGAGTCTGTTCCATTGCAGGACTTCTAGTGCAGGCCGTGCGTGATGAGATGACGTGATGAGCTGCAGAGCTGTGAGGACAGGTGCAGGGATTTCTGTTCCTGTACAATACTGAGTGGTGATGCGCAAATTGTAC